>NC_084740.1:3855061-3857393 GCF_033978785.1 Entelurus aequoreus
TTAGGGTTAGGGTTAGGGTTAGGGTTAGGGTTAGGGTTAGGGTTAGGGTTAGGGTTAGGGTTAGGGTTAGGGTTAGGGTTAGGGTTAGGGTTAGGGTTAGGGTTAGGGTTAGGGTTAGGGTTAGGGTTAGGGTTAGGGTTAGGGTTAGGGTTAGGGTTAGGGTTAGGGTTAGGGTTAGGGTTAGGGTTAGGGTTAGGGTTAGGGTTAGGGTTAGGGTTAGGGTTAGGGTTAGGGTTAGGGTTAGGGTTAGGGTTAGGGTTAGGGTTAGGGTTAGGGTTAGGGTTAGGGTTAGGGTTAGGGTTAGGGTTAGGGTTAGGGTTAGGGTTAGGGTTAGGGTTAGGGTTAGGGTTAGGGTTAGGGTTAGGGTTAGGGTTAGGGTTAGGGTTAGGGTTAGGGTTAGGGTTAGGGTTAGGGTTAGGGTTAGGGTTAGGGTTAGGGTTAGGGTTAGGGTTAGGGTTAGGGTTAGGGTTAGGGTTAGGGTTAGGGTTAGGGTTAGGGTTAGGGTTAGGGTTAGGGTTAGGGTTAGGGTTAGGGTTAGGGTTAGGGTTAGGGTTAGGGTTAGGGTTAGGGTTAGGGTTAGGGTTAGGGTTAGGGTTAGGGTTAGGGTTAGGGTTAGGGTTAGGGTTAGGGTTAGGGTTAGGGTTAGGGTTAGGGTTAGGGTTAGGGTTAGGGTTAGGGTTAGGGTTAGGGTTAGGGTTAGGGTTAGGGTTAGGGTTAGGGTTAGGGTTAGGGATAGGGTTAGGGTTAGGGTTAGGGTTAGGGTTAGGGTTAGGGTTAGGGTTAGGGTTAGGGTTAGGGTTAGGGTTAGGGTTAGGGTTAGGGTTAGGGTTAGGGTTAGGGTTAGGGTTAGGGTTAGGGTTAGGGTTAGGGTTAGGGTTAGGGTTAGGGTTAGGGTTAGGGTTAGGGTTAGGGTTAGGGTTAGGGTTAGGGTTAGGGTTAGGGTTAGGGTTAGGGTTAGGGTTAGGGTTAGGGTTAGGGTTAGGGTTAGGGTTAGGGTTAGGGTTAGGGTTAGGGTTAGGGTTAGGGTTAGGGTTAGGGTTAGGGTTAGGGTTAGGGTTAGGGTTAGGGTTAGGGTTAGGGTTAGGGTTAGGGTTAGGGTTAGGGTTAGGGTTAGGGTTAGGGTTAGGGTTAGGGTTAGGGTTAGGGTTAGGGTTAGGGTTAGGGTTAGGGTTAGGGTTAGGGTTAGGGTTAGGGTTAGGGTTAGGGTTAGGGTTAGGGTTAGGGTTAGGGTTAGGGTTAGGGTTAGGGTTAGGGTTAGGGTTAGGGTTAGGGTTAGGGTTAGGGTTAGGGTTAGGGTTAGGGTTAGGGTTAGGGTTAGGGTTAGGGTTAGGGTTAGGGTTAGGGTTAGGGTTAGGGTTAGGGTTAGGGTTAGGGTTAGGGTTAGGGTTAGGGTTAGGGTTAGGGTTAGGGTTAGGGTTAGGGTTAGGGTTAGGGTTAGGGTTAGGGTTAGGGTTAGGGTTAGGGTTAGGGTTAGGGTTAGGGTTAGGGTTAGGGTTAGGGTTAGGGTTAGGGTTAGGGTTAGGGTTAGGGTTAGGGTTAGGGTTAGGGTTAGGGTTAGGGTTAGGGTTAGGGTTAGGGTTAGGGTTAGGGTTAGGGTTAGGGTTAGGGTTAGGGTTAGGGTTAGGGTTAGGGTTAGGGTTAGGGTTAGGGTTAGGGTTAGGGTTAGGGTTAGGGTTAGGGTTAGGGTTAGGGTTAGGGTTAGGGTTAGGGTTAGGGTTAGGGTTAGGGTTAGGGTTAGGGTTAGGGTTAGGGTTAGGGTTAGGGTTAGGGTTAGGGTTAGGGTTAGGGTTAGGGTTAGGGTTAGGGTTAGGGTTAGGGTTAGGGTTAGGGTTAGGGTTAGGGTTAGGGTTAGGGTTAGGGTTAGGGTTAGGGTTAGGGTTAGGGTTAGGGTTAGGGTTAGGGTTAGGGTTAGGGTTAGGGTTAGGGTTAGGGTTAGGGTTAGGGTTAGGGTTAGGGTTAGGGTTAGGGTTAGGGTTAGGGTTAGGGTTAGGGTTAGGGTTAGGGTTAGGGTTAGGGTTAGGGTTAGGGTTAGGGTTAGGGTTAGGGTTAGGGTTAGGGTTAGGGTTAGGGTTAGGGTTAGGGTTAGGGTTAGGGTTAGGGTTAGGGTTAGGGTTAGGGTTAGGGTTAGGGTTAGGGTTAGGGTTAGGGTTAGGGTTAGGGTTAGGGTTAGGGTTAGGGTTAGGGTTAGGGTTAGGGTTAGGGTTAGGGTTAGGGTTAGGGTTAGGGTTAGGGTTAGGGTTAGGGTTAGGGTTAGGGTTAGGGTTAGGGTTAGGGTTAGGGTTAGGGTTAGGGTTAGGGTTAGGGTTAGGGTTAGGGTTAGGGTTAGGGTTAG
>NC_084740.1:3857413-3902413 GCF_033978785.1 Entelurus aequoreus
CCCCTCAAATATATGTCTTGCCCCCGCAAATAAAATGTTTGAAGTGGAGAAAGTGCATTTTAATACACCCACAAAATGTATATATGACAAGTTGACTAAAATATACACAAAAGTGGAGAAATCCACTGAAAAGGGACATGCTACAACACTTGTGAGTTATTTTCCCTCTTCTCTGTTCATCACCTCTCAGCGTCGCGCTCGCACACACACGCACACACACACACACACACACACATGCACACACACACACACACACACACACACACGCACGCACACGCACACACACACACACACACACACACACACACATCTTGTATTTATTCTTGTATTTATCACCTCTTGAGTCCTCCGAAAAATGCCTAGGACCAGCCTTTCTAGATATATAAAGAAGTGTATTTACACATTAATAATATATACATACTATGTCAATATAAAAAAAGCTTGTTGTGAAAAATGAGTTGGAATTTCACAATAAAAAGGTCACAATTTCACAAGAAAAAACGCCGAAATTTGGCAGTGTTATAATAAAAGTCGTCATTTTACTCAACGCAAGTCAAAAGTTTACAAAAAAAAAAGAACATTTGTGCAATATTATGACTTTACTCGACAAAAATTTGGGCAATATTAGACTTTGACCTAGACTTCATACATTGACATCCTTCAGCAAAAATCAACGGATGTTGGCAATTCCCCTTCAGAACAAAAGTTTACTAAAAACAGTCACTTTTGCGTCTTTCAGCTGTAATTTGACCCCCCTTAACATGCTTCAAAACTCACCAAAGTGGACACACACATCAGGACTGGCAAAAATTGCATCTAATAAAAAACCCAACCCGAAAACTCAAAATTGCGCTCTAGTGGCCCCTAGGAAAACTGCTTGTAACTTCCGGTAGGAATGTCGTAGAGACATAAAACAAAAACCTCTATGTAGGTCTGACTTAGACCTAGATTTCATACCATGACATCCTTCAGCCAAAAATCAACGGGAAGTTGGCAATTCCTCCTTCAGAACAAACTGCTTGGCACTCAGCATCAAGGGTTGGAATTGGGGGTTAAATCACCAAAAATGATTCCCGGGCGCGGCTACGCTGCTGCCCACTGCTCCCCTCACCTCCCAGGGGGTGATAAAGGGGATGGGTCAAATGCAGAGGACAAATTTCACCACACCTAGTGTGTGTGTGACAAATCAATGGTACTTTAACTTTAACTTTAACTTAAAAGTTTACTAAAAACAGTCACTTTTGCGTCTTTGAGCTGTAATTTGACCCCTTAACATGCTTCAAAACTCACCATATTTGACACACACATCAGACTGGTGAAAATTGCCATCTAATAATAAAAAAACAACAACCCAAAACTCAAAATTGCGCTCTAGTGCCCCCTAGAAAAAACACAGACAGAACTGCTTGTAACTTCCTGTAGGAATGCCATAGAGACATGAAACAAAAACCTCTATGTAGGTCTGACTTAGACCTAGACTTCATACATTGACATCCTTCAGTAAAAATCAACAGGAAGTTGGCAATTCCTCCTTCAGAACAAACATTTACTAAAAACAGTCCCTTTTTGCTTCTTTGAGCTGTAATTTGACCCCCTTAACATGCTTCAAAACTCAACCATATTTGGCACACACATCAGGACTGGTGAAAATTGCCATCTAATATAAAAAAAAACAACAACCCAAAACTCAAATTGCGCTCTAGCGCCCCCTAGGAAAAAACACAGACAAAACTGCTTGTAACTTCCGCTAAGAATGTCGTAGAGACATGAAACAAAAACCTCTATGTAGGTCTGACTTAGACCTAGATTTCATACATTGACATCCTTCAGCAAAAATCAACAGGAAGTTGGCAATTCCCCCTTCAGAACAAAAGTTTACTAAAAACAGTCACTTTTGCGTCTTTGAGCTGTAATTTGACCCCCTTAACATGCTTCAAAACTCACCATATTTGACAACACACATCAGGACTGGTGACAATTGCCATCTAATAAAAAAAAAATAACCCAAAACTTAAAATTGCGCTCTAGCGCCCCCTAGGAAAAATCACAGACAAAACTGCTTGTAACTTCCGGTAGGAATGTCGTAGAGACATGAAACAAAAACCTCTATGTAGGTCTGACTTAGACCTAGACTTCGTACATTGACATCCTTCAGCAAAAATCAACAGGAATTTGGCAATTCCCCCCTTCAGAACAAAAGTTTACTAAAAACAGTCACTTTTGCGTCTTTGAGCAGTAATTTGACCCCCTTAACATGCTTCAAAACTCACCAAACTGACACACACATCAGGACTGGCAAAATTGCGATCTAATAAAAAAAAAAAAACCAAAACTCAAAATTGCGCTCTAGCACCCCCTAGGAAAAATCACAGACAAACTGCTTGTAACTTCCGTAGGAATGTCGTAGAGACATGAAACAAAAACCTCTATGTAGGTCTGACTTAACTTAGACCTAGATTTCTTACATTGACATCCTTCAGCAAAAATCAACAGGAAGTTGGCAATTCCCCCTTCAGAACAAAAGTTTACTAAAAACTGTCACTTTTGCGTCTTTGAGCTGTAATTTGACCCCCTTAACATGCTTCAAAACTCACCAAACTGGACACACACATCAGGACTGGTGAAAATTGCCATCTAATAAAAAATAAAAAACCCAAAACTCAAAATTGCGCTCCAGTGCTTAGTTCAATTAAAATACCCCTCATTTTTGTATTTTTTTTTTCTTGTTTTTGAACACTGACTTTTTGCACTCATCTAACACTGCTCACTCCCGAGATACTCTGCACGGAGTGGAATGCAACCAATTCACCGCAAGGCGAGCGGAGGGAAAACGGTGACCTGACTACTCTCATCCCCTTCTGCACTCTTTCATTTTTCGACTCTTTTTTTTCCTCCAGCCTTGGCGCTCCTTTCTCCATCCTCATGTGTGCACCCTCCAGCCCCCCCCCCCCCCCCCCCCCCCCCCCCCTCCAGGCATTGTAATAATAGTCGTAATGATAATAACAGTCCTGCGACGCTGATGTAAAAGAAACATAATATCAGAATAACAAACACCCTCGTCTCACCAACGGACATCAGCTGACCTTTGCAGATGTGCGCTTCTGAAAGTCTGTGTGTGTGTGTGTGTGTGTGTGTGTGTGTGTGTGTGTGTGTGTGTGTGTGTGTGTGTGTGTGTGTGTGTGTGTGTGTGTGTGTGTGTGTGTGTGTGTGTGTGTGTGTGTGTGTGGACACAAAGAGGGAGTTTGCTGGCATGCTGTATATACGGTCACTTCCTCTCCAGTTTAAACAGAGCAGGCTGTGCTGGCAAACCTCCGCTCCCTTCTCTCCAAATGGTTTGCATCATGTTTGAAGCCCCCTGCCACCACCCACACACCCACCCACCCACCCAATCCTTCCTCCCTCGCCTCTGCTCCCTCCCTCCCTCCCTTTCTCCCTCTCTCCCTCTCCCTCTGCTTTGGTTTCTCGATAAATCATCCGAAATCTCAAACTTTACGTGCCTGCAAAAAAAAGAGACAATCTGTCTCCTTGGAGAGAGGGCACACATAAGAAAAAGCTATAAAATGGATTTCTTTCCACTTCAAACGAGCCTCTCGTCTTACAGCGGTCCATGTCTGGGGAGAACCTTCTCGGGGCCCGACCTCTCATCACCCCTCGCATCCTGGTCATCCGGGGTTCTTCCCTGCTGAGGCTGAAAGCGTCACATCTGAGGAGATGCTCGTCTTCTCGTCTCCACCCCTACGCCTCCCGGTGGTGGAGGGCCGCCGGTCAAATGTGGTAAAGCACTTTTGTGCAAAAACCGGGTGAAAATTGTCATCGGGAAAGCTCTGCCAAAGAAGGTGAATTTACGGTTCCGACCTATGACTTCAGCCACTTCAATTATGGGACTGGGTATCCTTCAAAGTCTATGGGGTTTATCTCTGAGAGTCCGTCAGTTGGACTGAGAGAGCTTTGGAAATGATCATGTAGACCACAGGTGTGAAACTCAAATACAGAGTGGGCCAAAATTTAAAACTGAACAAAGCCGCGGGCCAAGGTTGAACAAATTAACCTTTTAATAGGGACCCAAACAAGTTCCGCATTGAATATTGAACAAGCAAGGCTTATATAACTTTATAGTGACATGCAAAATCCAGTTTCAAATAATAATAATAATAATAAAAAAATATCAATGGCATATCAAATACAATTTAAATAAAAATTGAATGCCTCTTTTCTATTTGCAGCCTTCTGAGGTAAATATCAACATTAACTTTTTCCACAGGCTAATAAATTTGAAAATAAAATAACAATGAATAAACCAACCATTCAGGACTTTAAACTGCTCAGTTTGCAACACACTGATCTAATCTGATGTGCCCAAGCCAGATACCTGCCATCTTTTCTTGGATGCTAGTTCTTTAATGTCGGGGCTCAGGCTTTGAGCTGAGGCAACCTTCATTATCGAACGAAGGTGTTCATCAGTCATTATATCTCGTAGTCCACCCGGACCACAGTCTTGGGGCGTGCCTTAAAGGCACTGCCATTAACGTCCACTTTTCATCCATTCTAACAACATGCCGGTCCAGTCACAGGAATATGTGCGGCTTCTGTCCACACGAAAGTGAACATACACTTGTAAAGAACATCATGTCATGGCTGTTTTGAGTTTCCAATCATTTCTACAACTCTTATTTTTTTGTGATAGGGTGATTGGAGCACATACTTGTTGGTCACAAAAAACATTCATGAAGTTTGCTTATTTTATGAATTTATTATGAGTCCACTGAAAATGTGAGCAAATGTGCTGGGTCAAAAGTATACATACAGCAATGTTAAAGGCCTACTGAAATGAAATGTTTTTATTTAAAACGGGGATAGCAGATCCATTCTATGTGTCATACTTGATCATTTCGCGATATTGCCATATTTTTGCTGAAAGGATTTAGTAGAGAACATCGACGAAAAAAATCACAACTTTTGGTATCAGATTAAAAAAAAGCCTTGCCCCTACCGGAGGTAGCGTGACGTAGTCAATTGAAAGGATTCAAAGAATTGTTTTCAATGCAGCTAGTGCCATTCAGACCGAGAAATCGACGATTACCACATTAATTTGAGCGAGGATGAAAGATTTGTGGATGAGGGTCGTGAGAGTGAAGGACTAGAGTGCAGTGCAGAACGTATCTTTTTTCGCTCTGACCGTAACTTAGGTACAAGCTGGCTCATTGGATTCCACACTCTCTCCTTTTTCTATTAAGGATCACAGATTTGTATTTTAAAACCACCTGGGATACTATATCCTCTTGAAAATGAGTCGAGAACCCGAAATGGACATTCACAGTGACTTTTATTTCCACGACAATACATCGGCAAAGCACTTTAGCTACGGAGCTAACGTGATAGCATCGGGCTTAACTGCGGATAGAAACAAAAAAAATAAACCCCTGACTGGAAGGATAGACAGAAAATCAACAATACTATTAAACCGTGGACATGTAACTACACGGTTAATGCTTTCCAGGCTGGCGAAGCTTAACAATGCTGTTGCTAACGACGCCATTGAAGCTAACTTAGCAATGGGACCTCACAGAGCTATGCTAAAAACATTAGCTATCCACCTACGCCAGCCAGCCCTCATCTGCTCATCAACACCCGTGCTCACCTGCGTTCCAGCGATCGACGGAGCAACGAAGGACTTCACCCGATCATCAATCGTCGGATAGCGCGCCTGCTATCCAAGTCAAAGTCCTCCTGGTTGCGTTGCTGCAGCCAGCCGCTAATACACCGATCCCACCTGCAGCTTTCTTCTTTGCAGTCTTCATTGTTCATTAAACAAATTGCAAAAGATTCACCAACACAGATGTCCAGAATACTGTGGAATTTTGAGATGAAAACAGAGCTTTTTTGTATTGGATTCAATGGTGTACCAATACTTCCGTTCACTCCGTGACGTCACACGCATACGTCATCATACATAGACCTTTTCAACCGGAAGCGTGGCGGGAAATTTAAAATGTCACTTTATAAGTTAACCCGGCCGTATTGGCATGTGTTGCAATGTTAAGATTTCATCATTGATATATAAACTATCAGACTGCGTGGTCGCTAGTAGTGGCTTTCAGTAGGCCTTTAATATTGCTGTTTGTATACTTTTGACCCTCACATTTTCAGTAGACTCATAATAAATTCATAAAAGAAGCAAATTTCATGAATGTTTTTGTGAGCAACAAGTGTGTGCTCCAATCACTACATCACAAAAAAATAAGTAGAATTTATTGGAAACTCAAGACAGCCATGACATGATGTTCTTTACAAGTGTATGTAAACGTTTTGACCACGACTGCATTTATTGAAGTCGGACTAAGGAAGACCTAAGGAAGACATCACTGAAGGCCAAGGTGGGAATTGTGTCACACATATCAGTTTGAATATGCATTGAAAGTTGAAGAAGACGACAAATTAATCTTGTAACTATATTTGCCACTGAAATTAATCGTAATTCAAAACATCTGTGCTAGGCCCTAAAGACCTCCACAAAACATGCTTTTAAGTAAGAAAAACCGACTTCTAGATAACGAATATTGTCCTAAAAACAATTCAACAGCATGGACTACAAACATCTGAGAATAAGTACAACATTTACCTCGGTAAGCCGACTTCGACAGCAGCTTCTCCATATTTGTGTTCGACCCACGTCTGTCATTTGTAAATGATTTTAGCACTCTTGGCTGGCGTTCTAGACGTTATTGACTTGTACTGCTCCGGGTATTGTGCAAGTTGTAAAGTGCTCTTACTGCTTTGCCAATTTGGCTCCGAGAACATCTGGTCATGTTCTTGTGTTTAATTCGGAGAACATCATCACACTGTCTGTCACACTCGCTTTCTGAATCACCATGTGAAGAAACAAGGTGATGTCTTGCTGGTAGAGGTGGCTACATTTACTCCGTTACATTTACTACAGTACCTTTTTGAAACAAAAATGTACTTGTCGGAGTAGTTTTATTGTAACATACTTTTTCTTAAGTATTTTTGTGAAGAAGAAACGCTACTTTTACTTCTTTACGTTGAGTTTCATTGCAATCGTTTTATTTATTCAAGTCACTGGGATAGGCTCTGCTTTGCCAATCAAACGAAGCTGAGCAGTCACATGACTCTGTTTCGCCAATCCAGCCTATGCTTTAACAACGTTTGACTCTGTTTCGCCAATCAAACTGAGCTGAACAGTCACATGACTCTGTTTCGCCAATCCAATCTATGCTTTAACGACGTTTGACTATGTTTCGCCAATCAAACATGCAAGCGTGATTGGTGAAACAGTGACTCTGTTTCACCAATCCAGCCTATGCTATAACAACGTTTGACTCTGTTTCGCCAATCAAACTGAGCTGAACAGTCACATGACTCTGTTTCGCCAATCCAACCTATGCTTTAACGACGTTTGACTCTGTTTCGCCAATCAAACGGAGGTTAGCAGTCACATGACTCTGTTTCGCCAATCCAACCTATGCTTTAATGACGTTTGACTCTGTTTCGCCAATCAAACGGAGGTGAGCAGTCACATGACTCTGTTTCGCCAATCCAACCTATGCTTTAATGACGTTTGACCCTGTTTTGCCAATCAAACGGAGCTGAGCAGTCACATGACTCTGTTTCGCCAATCCAACCTACGCTTTAACGACGTTTGACTCTGTTTCGCCAATCAAACGGAGGTGAGCAGTCACATGACTCTGAATATTCAAAGTTGGAAACTTTCCATCGGAATTAACGGGAATATATGGGAATTGACGGGAATGAATGGTAAATGAATGGGAATAAACATTGAATGCAACATGCTAGATCTTGCAACATGATTATTAGCTAAAACAACCTGATTTCATGCAAATTCAGTAGAATTTCAACCTTCACTGTGCATTCCTCCATCCCATGTGCAGTGCATTCTTCCATCACATGCCCAGATAATTGCCAGCACGCTACACACTACAGCAGGGCTATTGAGGCCACACTGGTATTTGAGCCCAAGGACTTCATCCAGTCAGGTAAGTGTTGATGATATTACTGGGGTAAATATATTTGCTCTATGGTATTTAAGTGTAATAGAGGTGTAATTGCTTGTTACTGTATGACTGTAGACTACTCCAGCAGACTTCCACTCAAGCTAACTAGCTGTTCCTGTACTTGTTCAATGATTTTGGGGCCAATATCTCTAGCTAGCTAGGTTTATGTACCACCACCGTCTCAAAATGAAACGAAAATATTTGTCCTTGATGCTAATTTTCTCTATGTTAAATCCCATTCATTCATGCTAAAAATGTTAGCGATCTGAATGTACCTTTTTTGTGATGTGTAAAGTTCAACTAAATCAAAAGGTGTAGTTTCCTCTGCCTTCTGTTCTGCTAGCCATTCTGTTGTCATACAAGAATGTAGATTATAGTTTGATTTAGCATGCTGATTGACTGTTCATTCATTCATCTAGCCTATTTCTATTCATTTGTCCATCAGTCAAATATTTTTAAAGACTACTCCAATTGTTTAGCTGACTATTTATATCTGTGTGTGGCATTGCATTAGTCTTTTACAAGCTTCTCATCTTAATCTAGAGAATAAGATGGACGGTGTCCAACTTTGAATAATCAAAAAATTGTCAACATTTCCAAACTTCCGGGGATTAACTTCCCGTGGTAAATTTCCGGTAAGTCTCCGGAAATTTACCGGAAACTTTCCACCCCTTTGCAACCCTAGTCAGGATCTCTGGCCGGGAGTTTCCACAGCTTCATGAGACCGTTTCCATTGATCCTCTCAATCAGGGGGTCTCAGACTCAATTTACCCGGGGTCCGCTGGAAGGGTGAGGCTGGGCTGCACACTTTAGAATCATGTTTTAACCATGTGACTCGCTTTTTTTTAACTACTTCTACCAGCAGCAGAGACTCTAAACTATGGTAGGTTCTAAGTAATGTTATGTAAAATAAAATAAAAATGTGGTGGTGTCCAACTATGAATAATCAAAAAATGGTAAAAATTTCCAAACTTCCCGAGCTTAACTTCCCGTGGTAAATTTCCGGAAAGTTTCCGGAAATTTACCGGAAACTTTCCACCCCTTTGCAACCCTCGGTGTGATTCACTACAATAGGGCCCCACAACACACTGGATTCCAGTTCATTGAAATACCACAACACTGGATATTGTTCAGATAAGTTACATTTAAGAACTTGCACACAAAGCAACACTGGAGGTGACTATGACGTGCGCATTTTTCCGCGCATGCGTACTAGGTCGCGTTGCGCCGGCTGATGGACGGGGTCTTAAACGACCATTTTTGTGTGTGTGGACAAGCATAAGGTTAGGTGCTAGCCCTGAGATCGGTAGGTTGGAGTTCAAATCCCAGCTGAGTCATACCAAAGACTATAAAAATGGGACCCATAACCTCCCTGCTTGGCACTCAGCAACAAAGGGTTGGAGTTGGGGGTTAAATCACCAAAATGATTCCCGGGCGCGGCGCCGCTGCTGCCCACTGCTCCCCAAGGGGATGGGACAAATGCAGAGGACAAATTTCACCACATCTTGTGTGTGTGTGACAATCATTGGTACTTTAAACTTTAATTCACCCTAGATAAAAAGACCTCAACGGCGGAGTTGGCGGATGATGGTTGCATAGAAGCTCCACAACGGTCACAAAGGCGGAAGAAGGCTGCAGCAAAGATGGGCCCCCAATTGTCTTTGTCTCCATGCCTTGGACCCTGGCCTTCTCTTTGCCAAGGACAGTGTGGTGGCTGTCGGTGCACCAGTCTCCCCACTTTAAAAGAATCCACGCACAGGTGTTCTCCTGAAGGCAATCCCCCCAACAGGAGGACAATCATACTCGTTTCGAGTGATCGCAGACGACCTTAGATAACCTTAGCCGGCTTAGTGGAGAAGGGACCTCAGGTCACGTGTGGTTTCTGCTTGGCGGTGAGAAAGAATTAGCCATCAATCCCACGTGGGTGCTCGGCATTGTCCGTGGGTGCTCGTGCCCCGAAGCACCCACTTTTCTATTGTTAGATACTCAAAGCGCTCACAGAGAAGTGGTAACCCATCATTCATTCACACCTGGTGGTGGTAAGCTACATTTGTAGCCACAGCTGCCCTGGGGTAGACTGACGGAAGCGAGGCTGCCAGTTTGCGCCTACAGCCCCTCCGACCACCACCTATCATTCATTCATTCACCGGCACCGGGGGAAAGGGTGAAGTGTCCTGCCCAAGGACACAACGGCAGCGATTTGGATATCAAGAGGCGGGAGCGAACCTGCAACCCTCAGGTTTCTGGCACGGCCGCTCTACCCACTACACCAGGGGTGGGCAATTAATTTTTACCGGGGGCCGCATGAGCAACCCGAGCACTGCTGGAGGGCCACATCGACAATATTTCAATTCAATTTTGCTCAATATTATTTTTGATGTATACCGTAAGATAAATAATAATAATAATAATAATAATTCATAATAATAGTAATACTTCAACATAGTGTGTGTAACAGCATTCCATGACTAATATAAATAAATTAACATTAATAATAAATGACAGTAAAATAAGCACACGTATGACTGAGGAGTCATAGTGTAACTTTGTGTGGTGTTTGAGTTGTCCGACTTTTTGTGTGGCCATAAACGCACCAGTGGTTTAGTGCTATGCGTGTTGGTGACAGATACTAGCTTTTCGAGATAGAAGTGTTTTACTCATGTTTTTGGTGTGGTTATGTCCGAATATAAACAGTTTTGCTCAATAAAGTGATCGATATAATTCCTGTCCTCGAAGCATCTCGATAGACGTTACAATAATTGAACGGTGTTGACGAACACCGTTAGGGCCGCTTGTTGTCACTGTCACTCAAAGTTGCATTGCAAAATTACATAGAATAAATATGTTTATTTTGTTTAGAATTCAGATGGGATTTGATTTGGTGCGCGGCATATATTTGCTGCGCGCAGCGGACGCTTGAGCATTGCGCAATTGCGCAGGCACGCACCTTAGAGGGAACGTTGCTTGGCAGTCCATGTCTTGTTGAAAACACGCCATTCCTCATCAACTTTTCTCTTTTTAGCGTCTCGGGTGTAAACCGTGCATCACTTGCCGCTGCATGTGCACCTTCACTCGCAGGTTACACACGGACACACGCCCATAAATAATAATTTTCAAAATAAAAGCGGCTCAGTTGTATTGCGCGCACGACATAGATGTTTTTTCAACTTTATTTTGTCATTTGCGATTGCAGCTGTTCACATTCACTCACAATCACGCACACGCATACGTCCACACGGAAGTAATACAAATAACGATTTTCAAAACAAAAGCAGCACCGTTGTATTGCACACTCGACATAGATACTTTTTAAAATGTATTTTGTAATTTATAATTGGCCTCACGCGGGCCGGACAGGGACGCACAAAGGGCCGGATGCGGCCCGTGGGCCGCAGTATGCCCAGGTCTGCACTACGCCATACCGCCCCCATTATTAATGATTAATGTAGCATCAAGGGTTGGAATTGGGGGTTAAATCACCAAAAATGATTCCCGGGCGTGGCTGCTGCTCACTGCTCCCCTCACCTCCCAGGGAGTGAACAAGGGTGATGGGTCAAATGCAGAGAATAATTTCGCCACACCTAGTGTGTGTGACTATCATTGGTACTTTAACTTAACTTAAGAATTGCTATTGCAACACCCAGTGGACACATTTGAACCTTTTTTGTGGTAGTTTAGTCTTTATTTATAGGGACAATGCACAGAAACATTAAGCTCAAAGACAGATATGTTCTGTACCGGATTATAGCTAAATAGCTCATTTCCATCTGCAGTTCCTGGCTACCTAAATTAAAGGGGTACAAAAATCATGCAATAAAATGATGACAATAAAATCATACTATAGCATGTAATCAAATTAAGAAAAGTTAAAAAAAAATGCCCTTTCATTGACACATACTTAATATACAACACAACCACACCTCATTTACATCATCACACAAAGACAATACATGCTCTTGTTCACATGTGTCATCATTTGTAAAAACACAACCATGATTTTAACACACACACCTCACAATTTACAACAAAAATGCTCTCATGGATAAATATAATACACATTAAGTTGATGTGTCAAACATAGTGGCCACCTTATTGGCCGTGTGAGCAGCTTTGTGGGCCCGCATGTTCGACATCCCCGCGCCAGAACGAAGCCGTGAACGTCAGTTTTTATAGCAAAGCGTTTTTTTAAAAAATCCTATATCCGCTCTCAGGAACCACACTAAAAATCTCAGAAGTTTTTTCCATGAACCCACCCCAGGCCGCTCCACAAGGTTTTATGGGAAATAGTTCAATCCTGCACACAAACAAACAAGGAAGTTGAATACCGATGATGTAAAAAGGAAGAGGGTTCAACACAGTTTTCCTTATTTTTTAAATGCTACATATATAATATTAACATATTTCAGTGTACTGTATATTTAGTGGGGTGCCATGTGAGAGCAGTTTTCTGCAGAGAGAAAAAAAAAAAAGCTGCATCCATGCAATTTGCAGCAGAGCAATAAAGCATGCCCTTTGCCATCTGCGGTGCAAGTGTGGTGACAGGCCCGGCTTTAATTAGCTAAATGAAATAGGAGGTGGTGCTCACTTTGCTCGCAACTTCTCTTTCCCTAATTAAAGTTGTCCCCAAAACCACGCGTCTAAAAATAATGCCAGCATGTGCCATCATTTTACGCCGCGACGTCGGCACGGCCAATTTTGGGGGAGAGCGGTGCGGCGTGTGGGTCAAAAGGTTAGTTCGTTGCCAGGGTTCAATCGCGAGTGAGCCAAAGGGCCGTTTAAAACATGATGTTTGCGTCCAAAATTGGTGAGTCAGACAGAGTTAACGGGCTCTGAGTCGGCACTCGGTCACTAATAGGAAACAGCTGACCTGAAAAGTGCAGGTTAGAAACTTACACGTTCATTTGCAACCTTTTGTCAAAGCAAACAGTGCACCCCTTTGCAACTAGGGTTGCAAAGGGGTGGATCTAACCAGTCCATAGTGGATCTAACTTAATAGTGTGAGAGTCCAGTCCATAGTGGATCTAACATAATAGTGTGAGAGTCCAGTCCATAGTGGATCTAACTTAATAGTGAGAGTCCAGTCCATAGTGGATCTAACATAATAGTGAGAGTCCAGTCCATAGTGGATCTAACATAATAGTGAGAGTCCAGTCCATAGTGGATCTAACATAATAGTGAGAGTCCAGTCCATAGTGGATCTAACATAATAGTGAGAGAGTCCAGTCCATAGTGGATCTAACATAATAGTGAGAGTCCAGTCCATAGTGGATCTAACATAATAGTGTGAGAGTCCAGTCCATAGTGGATCTAACATAATAGTGTGAGAGTCCAGTCCATAGTGGATCTAACTTAATAGTGTGAGAGTCCAGTCCATAGTGGATCTAACTTAATAGTGAGAGTCCAGTCCATAGTGGATCTAACTTAATAGTGAGAGTCCAGTCCATAGTGGATCTAACATAATAGTGAGAGAGTCCAGTCCATAGTGGATCTAACATAATAGTGAGAGTCCAGTCCATAGTGGATCTAACATAATAGTGTGAGAGTCCAGTCCATAGTGGATCTAACATAATAGTGTGAGAGTCCAGTCCATAGTGGATCTAACTTAATAGTGTGAGAGTCCAGTCCATAGTGGATCTAACTTAATAGTGAGAGTCCAGTCCATAGTGGATCTAACATAATAGTGAGAGAGTCCAGTCCATAGTGGATCTAACATAATAGTGAGAGTCCAGTCCATAGTGGATCTAACATAATAGTGTGAGAGTCCAGTCCATAGTGGATCTAACATAATAGTGTGAGAGTCCAGTCCATAGTGGATCTAACTTAATAGTGTGAGAGTCCAGTCCATAGTGGATCTAACTTAATAGTGAGAGTCCAGTCCATAGTGGATCTAACTTAATAGTGAGAGTCCAGTCCATAGTGGATCTAACATAATAGTGAGAGAGTCCAGTCCATAGTGGATCTAACATAATAGTGAGAGTCCAGTCCATAGTGGATCTAACATAATAGTGTGAGAGTCCAGTCCATAGTGGATCTAACATAATAGTGAGAGAGTCCAGTCCATAGTGGATCTAACATAATAGTGAGAGTCCAGTCCATAGTGGATCTAACATAATAGTGTGAGAGTCCAGTCCATAGTGGATCTAACATAATAGTGTGAGAGTCCAGTCCATAGTGGATCTAACATAATAGTGTGAGAGTCCAGTCCATAGTGGATCTAACATAATAGTGAGAGTCCAGTCCATAGTAGATCTAACATAATAGTGTGAGAGTCCAGTCCATAGTGGATCTAACATAATAGTGTGAGAGTCCAGTCCATAGTGGATCTAACATAATAGTGAGAGTCCAGTCCATAGTAGATCTAACATAATAGTGTGAGAGTCCAGTCCATAGTGGATCTAACATAATAGTGAGAGTCCAGTCCATAGTGGATCTAACATAATAGTGTGAGAGTCCAGTCCATAGTGGATCTAACATAATAGTGTGAGAGTCCAGTCCATAGTGGATCTAACATAATAGTGTGAGAGTCCAGTCCATAGTGGATCTAACATAATAGTGTGAGAGTCCAGTCCATAGTGGATCTAACATAATAGTGAGAGAGTCCAGTCCATAGTGGATCTAACATAATAGTGTGAGAGTCCAGTCCATAGTGGATCTAACATAATAGTGTGAGAGTCCAGTCCATAGTGGATCTAACATAATAGTGAGAGTCCAATCCATAGTGGATCTAACATAATAGTGTGAGAGTCCAGTCCATAGTGGATCTAACATAATAGTGTGAGAGTCCAGTCCATAGTGGATCTAACATAATAGTGTGAGAGTCCAGTCCATAGTGGATCTAACATAATAGTGAGAGTCCAATCCATAGTGGATCTAACATAATAGTGTGAGAGTCCAGTCCATAGTGGATCTAACATAATAGTGTGAGAGTCCAGTCCATAGTGGATCTAACATAATAGTGAGAAAGTCCAGTCCATAGTGGATCTAACATAATAGTGTGAGAGTCCAGTCCATAGTGGATCTAACATAATAGTGAGAGTCCAGTCCATAGTGGATCTAACATAATAGTGTGAGACTCCAGTCCAGAGTGGATCTAACATAATAGTGTGAGAGTCCAGTCCATAGTGGATCTAACATAAAAGTGTGAGAGTCCAGTCCATAGTGGATCTAACATAATAGTGTGAGAGTCCAGTCCATAGTGGATCTAACATAATAGTGAGAGTCCAGTCCATAGTGAGACCAGCAGGAGATCATCTTGAGTGGAGACAGGTCAGCAGCACAGAGACGCCCCCAACTGATGCACAGATGAGTGGTCCACCCTGGGTCCCGACTTTGGACAGCTATCGCCTCATCTGTGGTCACCGAATCTGTGCCGAGCAGAGCAGAAAAGAAACGGCAGATCAACTGGTCTAAAAAGGGGGGTCTATTTAAAGGCTAGAGTACACAAATGAGTTTTAAGATGGGACTTAAATGCTTCTACTGAGCTAGCATCTCTAACTGTTACTGCTAGAACATTCCAGAGTACTGGAGCCCCAATAGAAAACGCTCTATAGCCCGCAGACATTTTTTGGGGGCCTCTGGGCTCTCTACATGTTATGTAGACCACAAGGAAGTCTTTTAAATGTCATAATATGACGCCTTTAATGCGCCTTATAACCCGGTAAATATGGTATCTTTGTCAGGTAGACACTTGTATTGGATCTGAAGTGTTGTTCTCCCTTCATATACTTCATAGTGCACCAATGTTATACCAATGCCCATCTAGAAGTTGGACTGCTGGCCACACCAGATCTTGAAGGAAACATTTATGTCAGCCCTGAAATGTGTGCCAATCAATCAACGAGCTGCTGATAAGTAAGGGAATGAGTGAGTGCAGATATCTGTAACACATGTATGGCAAATCATCTCAAAGGATGACGTCATTGACAATTCATGCACCTGCTGCTTGGTCATTCCAAATATGCAAAGTCTTCCGTCTCAAAGGAAAAAAGCCACAAGGTTCCTCAGAAGGTTCTCATTTGGTTCTCGTCACGGTTTTTCACGATGCACACGCTATGACGCCACTTGATTTCTGACAATTAGTGGAATTTGTCTAATCCGGGTGTGGAACATCCTGGAAAAACACAGCCAGTTCAGTCGGTGCTTCTAATTCAGACCTGGGCAAATGAAGGCCCGGGGGCCGCATGTGGCCCGTTAATCTTTTCAATCTGGACCGCCGGACTTTCCGAAATCCTTTATTTAGATGTTTAAGATGTAAAGTGTAGCTGCCATTATGATGTGCACTCATGTTTTATAATGACCGGAAGTCTTCAACTATACTAACTATTTACATGTTTTATAATGACCGGAAGTCTTCAACTATACAAACTATTTACATGTTTTATAATGACCGGAAGTCTTCAACTATACAAACTACTTACATGTTTTATAATGACCGGAAGTCTTTAAATATACTAACTATTTACATGTTTTATAATGACCGGAAGTCTTCAACTATACAAACTATTTACATGTTTTATAATGACCGGAAGTCTTCAACTATACAAACTATTTACATGTTTTATAATGACCGGGAGTCTTCAACTATACTAACTATTTACATGTTTTCTAATGACCGGAAGTCTTCAACTATACAAACTATTTACATGTTTTATAATGACCGGAAGTCTTCAACTATACAAACTACTTACATGTTTTATAATGACCGGAAGTCTTTAAATATACTAACTATTTACATGTTTTATAATGACCGGAAGTCTTCAACTATACTAACTATTTACATGTTTTATAATGACCGGAAGTCTTCAACTATACAAACTATTTACATGTTTTATAATGACCGGAAGTCTTCAACTATACTAACTATTTACATGTTTTATAATGACCGGAAGTCTTCAACTATACTAACTATTTACCTGTTTTATAATGACCGCAAGTCTTCAACTATACAAACTATTTACATGTTTTATAATGACCGGAAGTCTTCAACTATACAAACTATTTACATGTTTTATAATGACCGGAAGTCTTCAACTATACTAACTATTTACATGTTTTATAATGACCGGAAGTCTTCAACTATACTAACTATTTACATGTTTTATAATGACCGGAAGTCTTCAACTATACAAACTATTTACATGTTTTATAATGACCGGAAGTCTTCAACTATACTAACTATTTACATGTTTTATAATGACCGGAAGTCTTCAACTATACAAACTATTTACATGTTTTATAATGACCGGAAGTCTTCAACTATACTAACTATTTACATGTTTTATAATGACCGGAAGTCTTCAACTATACAAACTATTTACATGTTTTATAATGACCGGAAGTCTTCAACTATACAAATTATTTACATGTTTTATAATGACCGGAAGTCTTCAACTATACAAACTATTTACATGTTTTATAATGACCGGAAGTCTTCAACTATACTAACTATTTACATGTTTTATAATGACCGGAAGTCTTCAACTATACTAACTATTTACATATTTTATAATGACCGGAAGTCTTCAACTATACTAACTATTTACATGTTTTATAATGACCGGAAGTCTTCAACTATACAAACTATTTACATGTTTTATAATGACCGGAAGTCTTCAACTATACTAACTATTTACATGTTTTATAATGACCGGAAGTCTTCAACTATACTAACTATTTACCTGTTTTATAATGACCGCAAGTCTTCAACTATACAAACTATTTACATGTTTTATAATGACCGGAAGTCTTCAACTATACAAACTATTTACATGTTTTATAATGACCGGAAGTCTTCAACTATACTAACTATTTACATGTTTTATAATGACCGGAAGTCTTCAACTATACTAACTATTTACATGTTTTATAATGACCGGAAGTCTTCAACTATACAAACTATTTACATGTTTTATAATGACCGGAAGTCTTCAACTATACTAACTATTTACATGTTTTATAATGACCGGAAGTCTTCAACTATACAAACTATTTACATGTTTTATAATGACCGGAAGTCTTCAACTATACAAACTATTTACATGTTTTCTAATGACCGGAAGTCTTCAACTATACTAACTATTTACATGTTTTATAATGACCGGAAGTCTTCAACTATACTAACTATTTACATGTTTTATAATGACCGGAAGTCTTCAACTATACTAACTATTTACATGTTTTATAATGACCGGAAGTCTTCAACTATACAAACTATTTACATGTTTTATAATGACCGGAAGTCTTCAACTATACTAACTATTTACCTGTTTTCTAATGACCGGAAGTCTTCAACTATACAAACTATTTACCTGTTTTCTAATGACCGGAAGTCTTCAACTATACAAACTATTTACATGTTTTATAATGACCGGAAGTCTTCAACTATACTAACTATTTACATGTTTTATAATGACCGGAAGTCTTCAACTATACTAACTATTTACATGCTTGGAATCTGCATCATATACAAACCCCATTTCCATATGAGTTGGGAAATTGTGTTAGATGTAAATATAAACGGAATACAATGATTTGCAAATCCTTTTCAAGCCATATTCAGTTGAATATGCTACAAAGACAACATATTTGATGTTCAAACTGATTAAACATTTTTTTTTTTTGCAAATAATCATTAACTTTAGAATTTGATGGCAGCAACACGTGACAAAGAAGTTGGGAAAGGTGGCAATAAATACTGATAAAGTTGAGGAATGCTCATCAAACACTTATTTGGAACATCCCACAGGTGTGCGGGCAAATTGGGAACAGGTGGGTGCCATGATTGGGTATAAAAGTAGATTCCATGAAATGCTCAGTCATTCACAAACAAGGATGGGGCGAGGGTCACCACTTTGTCAACAAATGCCTGAGCAAATTGTTGAACAGTTTAAGAACAACCTTTCTCAAGCAGCTATTGCAAGGAATTGAGGGATTTCACCATCTACGCTCCGTAATATCATCAAAGGGTTCAGAGAATGTGGAGAAATCACTGCACGTAAGCAGCTAAGCCTGTGACCTTCCATCCCTCAGGCTGTACTGCATCAACAAGCCACATCAGTGTGTAAAGGATATCACCACATGGGCTCAGGAACACTTCAGAAACCCACTGTCAGTAACTACAGTTGGTCGCTACATCTGTAAGTGCAAGTTAAAACTCTCCTACGCAAGGCGAAAACCGTTTATCAACAACACCCAGAAACGCCGTCGGCTTCGCTGGGCCTGAGCTCATCTAAGATGGACTGATACAAAGTGGAAAAGTGTTCTGTGGTCTGATTTCAAATAGTTTTTGGAAACTGTGGACGTCGTGTCCTCCGGACCAAAGAGGAAAAGAACCATCCGGATTGTTGTAGGCGCAAAGTGTAAAAGGCAGCATGTGTGATGGTATGCGGGTGTATTAGTGTCCAAGATATGGGTAACTTACACATCTGTGAAGGCGCCATTAATGCTGAAAGGTACATACAGCTTTTGGAGCAACATAGCAACGTTACCATGGACGCCCCTGCTTATTTCAGCAAGACAATGCCAAGCCACGTGTTACATCAACGTGGCTTCATAGTAAAAGGGTGCGGGTACTAGACTGGCCTGCCTGTAGTCCAGACATTGAAAATGTGTGGCACCTAAAATAGCAGAAGGGAGACCCCCGGACTGTTGAACAACTTAAGCTGTACATCAAGCAAGAATGGGAAATAATTCCACTTCAAAAATGTGTCTCCTCACTTCCCAAACCTTTACTGAGTGTTGTTAAAAGGAAAGGCCATGTAACACAGTGGTGAACATGCCCTTTCCCAACTACTTTGGCACGTGTTGCAGCCATGAAATTCTAAGTTAATTATTATTTTTGCAAAAAAAAAATAAAGTTTATGAGTTTGAACATCAAATATGTTGTCTTTGTGGTGCATTCAACTGAATATGGCTTGAAGAGGATTCGCAAATCATTGTATTCCGTTTATATTTACATCTAACACAATTTCCCAACTCATATGGAAACAGGGTTTGTACTAGTTACTATAGTCATCTAATTAGTCACTATGATCATCTATTTAGTTACTATGGTCATTTAATTAGTTACTATGGTCATCTATTTAGTTACTATGGTCATCTAATTAGTTACTATGGTCATTTAATTAGTTACTATGGTCATCTAATTAGTTACTATGGTCATCTAATTCAGTGGTCCCCAACCACCGGGCCGCAAGCCTGGTACCGGGCCGCACAAGAAATTTTTAAAAAAAAATAATAATTTTTTTTTTTTTTTTTTTTTTTAATTTTTATTAAATCAACATAAAAAACACAATATATACATTATATATCAATATAGATCAATACAGTCTGCAGTTATACAGTCCGTAAGCCCACATGATTGTATTTCTTTATGGAAATATTTTTATTTTTATTTATTTTTTTTAAATACCGGTCCATGGGACAAATGTTCAAGTGTTGACCGGTCCGCAGCTACAAAAAGGTTGGGGACCACTGATCTAATTAGTTACTATGGTCATCTAATTAGTCACTATGGTCATCTAATTAGTTACTATGGTCATCTAATTAGTTACTATGGTCATGTAATTAGTTACTATGGTCATGTAACAATTTCTCATATTCTTTCTGCTTCTGTAATATTGCAATATTTTCTGGTAAAATTATTACTTTTTTTGTAAAGTTATTACTTTTCAACGCAAAATGGTGACATTTCTCTTTAAAAAATTCGGACTTTTATCACAATATTGCCAATTTGTTGTTCTTGTAAAACAGTGTCATTTTTTTGAGTAAAATGATGACTTTTGTCATCATTTTGCCAAGGAAAATTCCGATTATTATTATGATATTGCCAAAATGTTTTACGTTTTCTTATAAAATTGTGACTTACGACTCTTTTTATAAAATTGCCAAAATGTTAAGCTTTTTCTTGTAAAATTGCGACTGTTATTGAGTAAGATTGCAACTTTTATCATAATATCGCACAAATGTTCAGTTTTTCTTGTGAAATTTTCACTTGCGTCGAGTAAAATGACGACTTTTATTATAATACTGGCAAAATTCTGCGCTTTTCTCGTGTGTGTGTGTGTGTGTGTGTGTGTGTGTGTGTGTGTGTGTGTGTGTGTGTGTGTGTGTGTGTGTGTGTGTGTGTGTGTGTGTGTGTGTGTGTGTGTGTGTGTGTGTGTGTTCCTGTTCCTGTATTTCTACCCTTCTTGAGACATGAAGAAGGAAAACATATGAAATAACAAGTGGTTTGTAAGAAATGTTCCCTTTGGCAAAAATTGATTTAAAAAATAAATAAATATGTATAAAGAGACGTACTGTAATAACTTGAAGTAAATAATGAAGATTAAAATCCAATTACAAAAAAAAATAAAAAATTAACTAAAAGCAGTCTTTTTCTCATAATGTGTCGACTTTTTTCTTATAAAATTGGGAACAATTTCTCATTCTTTCTGTTTTTGTAATATTTTTTAATAAAATTAGGACTTTTTTGTAAAATTATTACTTTTTAATGCAAAATGGTGACATTTTATCACAATATTGCCAATTTTTTGTTGTTCTTTTAAAAAAAGTGATTTAAAAAAAAAAAAAAAAATCATGACTTTTGTCATCATTTTGCCAAGGAAAATTCCGATTATTATTATAATATTGCCAACATTTTTAAGTTTTCTTATAAAATTGTGACATTTGTCAGGTAAAATTACGAGTCTTTTCATAAAATTTCCAAAATTTGAAGCTTTTCTAGTAAAATTGTGACTGTTATTGAGTAAGATTCCAACTTTTAACATAATATCGCACAAATGTTCAGTTTTTCTTGTAACATTTTAACTTGCGTCGAGTAAAATGACGACTTTTATTATAATATTGCCAACATGTTTAAGTTTTCTTATAAAATTGTAACTTTTGTCGGGTAAAATTACGACTCTTTTCGTAAAATTGCCAACTTTTAAGCTTTTCTTGTAAAATTGTGACTGTTATTGAGTACGATTCCAACTTTTATCATAATATCGCACAAATGTTCAGTTTTTCTTGTAACATTTTAACTTGCGTCGAGTAAAATGACGACTTTTATTATAATATTGCCAACATGTTTAAGTTTTCTTATAAAATTGTAACTTTTGTCGGGTAAAATTACGACTCTTTTCGTAAAATTGCCAACTTTTAAGCTTTTCTTGTAAAATTGTGACTGTTATTGAGTACGATTCCAACTTTTATCATAATATCGCACAAATGTTCAGTTTTTCTTGTGAAATTTTCACTTGCGTCGAGTAAAATGACGACTTTTATTATAATATTGCCAAAATGTTTACGTTTTCTTATAAAATTATGACTTTTGTCGGGTAAAATTACGACTCTTTTCGTAAAATTGCCAACGTTTTAAGCTTTTCTTGTAAAATTGTGACTGTTATTGAGTAAGATTCCAACTTTTATCATAATATCTCACAAATGTTCAGTTTTTCTTGTGAAATTTCACTTTTGTCGAGTAAAATGACGACTTTTATTATAATATTGCCAAAATGTTTACGTTTTCTTATAAAATTATGACTTTTGTCGGGTAAAATTACGACTCTTTTCGTAAAATTGCCAAAGTTTTAAGCTTTTCTTGTAAAATTGTGACTGTTATCGAGTAAGATTCCAACTTTTATCATAATATCGCACAAATGTTCAGTTTTTCTTGTGAAATTTCACTTTTGTCGAGTAAAATGACGACTTTTTATTATAATATTGCCAAAATGTGTAAGTTTTCTTATAAAATTGTAACTTTTGTAGTGTAAAATTACGACTTTTTTCATAAAATTGCCAAAATTTGAAGCTTTTCTTGTAAAATTGCGACTGTTATTGAGTAAGATTCCAACTTTTATCATAATATTGCACAAATGTTCAGTTTTTATTTTGAAATGTTCACTTGCGTCGAGTAAAATGACGACTTTTTATTATAATATTGCCAACATGTTTAAGTTTTCTTATAAAATTGTAACTTTTGTCGTGTAAAATTACGACTTTTTTCATAAAATTGCCAAAATTTGAAGCTTTTCTTGTAAAATTGCGACTGTTTTTGAGTAAGATTCCAACTTTTATCATAATATCGCACAAATGTTCAGTTTTTCTTGTAACATTTTCACTTGCGTTGAGTAATATGACGACTTTTTATGATAATATTGCCAACATGTTTAAGTTTTCTTATAAAATTGTGACTTTTGTCGGGTAAAATTACGACTCTTTTCCTAAAATTGCGAAAATTTTAGGCTTTTTCTTGTAAAATTGCGACTGTTATTGAGTACGATTCCAACTTGTATCATAATATCGCACAAATGTTCAGTTTTTCTCTTGAAATTTTACTTTTGTCGAGTAAAATGACGACTTTTATTATAATATTGCCAAAATGTTTAAGTTTTCTTATAAAATTGTAACTTTTGTCGTGTAAAATTACGACTTTTTTCATAAAATTGCCAAAATTTGAAGCTTTTCTTGTAAAATTGCGACTGTTATTGAGTACGATTCCAACTTTTATCATAATATCGCACAAATGTTCAGTTTTTCTTGTAACATTTTCACTTGTGTTGAGTAAAATGACGACTTTTTATTATAATATTGCCAACATGTTTAAGTTTTCTTTTAAAATTGTAACTTTTGTTGGGTAAAATTACGACTCTTTTCCTAAAATTGCCAACATTTTGAGCTTTTCTTGTAAAATTGCGACTGTTATTGAGTCAGATTCCAACTTTTATCATAATATCGCACAAATGTTCAGTTAATTTTGTAACATTTTCACTTGTGTCGAGTAAAATGACGACTTTTTATTATAATATTGCCAACATGTTTAAGTTTTCTTTTAAAATTGTAACTTTTGTCGGGTAAAATTACGACTCTTTTCTTAAAATTGCCAACATTTTAAGCTTTTCTTGTAAAATTGCGACTGTTATTGAGTAAGATTCCAACTTTTATCATAATATTGCACAAATGTTCAGTTTTTCTTGTGAAATTTTCACTTGCGTCGTGTAAAATGACGACTTTTGTTATAATATTGCCAACATGTTTAAGTTTTCTTATAAAAATTTGACTTTTGTTGAGTAAAATTATGACTCTTTTCCTAAAATTGCCAACATTTTAAGCTTTTCTTGTAAAATTGCGACTGTTATTGAGTAAGATTCCAACTTTTATCATAATATCGCACATATGTTCAGTTTTTTCTTGTGAAATTTTCACTTGCGTCGAGTAAATGACGACTTTTTTTATAATACTGCCAAAATTCTGCGCTTTTCTCGTGCGTGTGTGTGTGTGTGTGTGTGTGTGTGTGTGTGTGTGTGTGTGTGTGTGTGTGTGTGTGTGTGTGTGTGTGTGTGTGTGTGTGTGTGTGTGTGTGTGTGTGTGTGTGTGTGTGTGTGTGTGTGTGTGTGTGTGTGTCCTTTGTGGCCCCTCTTGTGGCTACAGGTGCTTCACATTACGCCTCATAAAACTCCGTGAGAGGAAAATGACTGCCACAATTTGTTCTGGCTGGGCGGAGGCTGGGAAATAAGAGGGGGGTACTCGAGCGCGGCCTCATGGAGGAAATATTGATATATGAATTTGTGACTGTGTTGTGTCTGCTAAAGGCTTCAGCATTCCAGTCCCCGTGCCAGCAAGGCCATATTGTTTTTAGATAGAACTTAAGTGTGATTTTTCTTTTTTCTCCAAGAAGGCTATCGCGTCCCGCGCCAGCTGGCACAGCGCTGTGTTTGTGCCATACCCCGTCGGAAGGAAGGTCGGGGGAGGGCGGGAGGGGGTCGCCGGGAGTGCACGTCGCAGAAAGGAAGGTGAGGTCATCTCGGAGAAGGCTGGCAACTTCCTGTCCCGAGTGGAGGTCTTACTGTCTCTTTAGTGTGGAATTACACCTTCTAATAATGGTGTCATTATCTACTAAATGGTAAATGGGTTATACTCGTATGGCACTTTTCTACCTTCAAGGCACTCAAAGTGCTTTGACACTATTTCCACATTCACCCATTCACACACACGTTCACACACTGATTGCCATGCAAGGCGCTAACCAGCACCCATCAGGAGCAAGGGTGAAGCATCTCGCTCAAGGACGAGGTTGGTAGAAGGTGGGGATTGAACCAGGAACCCTCAGGTTGCTGACACGGCCACTCACCCACTTTACCACACACAGTTGACGCTCGCTAGTACTCACCCACGTTTTTGGTTTGATTTGTTGGCTTTTTTTTCTTGAATCCATTTCAAAGGGTCCGTTGAAAACCAAACCCATCCATCCATCCATTTTCTACCGCTTATTCCCTTTGGGGTCACGGGGGGGCCACCGGAGCCTATCTCAGCTACGATCGTAAGAAATAATTTCCCCCAAAACAATCAATGTAAATCCAATTCATCTGTTCCAGACACCCCGAAATATCCAAAACGCCATGAAAGCACTAAAACATACCGGTGTAGTGAGTTTGCATTATTCACCCAAGAAAATGTAGTTCTGGTCGGACCGTTTTTTCACGGGACACATTCCAGGTGTTGTTGTTGTTGCACTAGTGAGCCACGGATGAGGAGATGCTGCTCCGTTATTGGTTGAAGTAAAGTGTGAATGTCATTAAAACAGTTAGCGCCATCTTGTGACACTTCAGAAAACAATGCAACATAGTGAAGCATGAAATGGACAAATGGTCATTTGATAGCACATTTACCTTTGTTGAAGACTAGTTGGCAAAGAGTGGTTTGCTGGAGTGTTTCTCACCTTCATCATCAAAGTCAAGATATTTGTAAAAATTCCAACAATAGACGCGTTAAAAATAAGCTAAATCAATTGAAGATGTTGAATAATGAGTGTTTGACATCTTCTCAGCTGTTTATAATTGCTGCAGTTTATAGCACGTGGAGGAGCTCTTGTTCATTTACTGTGGGAATGTCCCAGAATAAAAGAGTTGTGTTTTTGTAATTAATCACATGAGTTAACTCGTTATTTTTGCCAGCCCTAATTTAAACTTCTTCTTCACTTTTACTAGTACTATTATCATCTTGCGTCACTGATTCACTTGGAGAAAATCACATAAAGTCAGTCAATTACTAATTAGATGACCATAGTGACTAATTAGATGACCATAGTAACTAATTAAATGACCATAGTAACTAATTAAATGACCATAGTGACTAATTAGATGACCATAGTAACTATCTAAATGACCATAGTAACTAATTAGATGACCATAGTAACTAATTAGATGACCATAGTGACTAATTAGATGAGCATAGTAACTATCTAAATGACCATAGTAACTAATTAGATGACCATAGTAACTAATTAGATAAGCATAGTAACTAATTAGATGACCATAGTGACTAATTAAATGACCATAGTAACTATCTAAATGACCATAGTAACTAATTAGATGACCATAGTAACTAATTAGATGAGCATAGTAACTAATTAGACGACCATAGTGACTAATTAGATGACCATAGTAACTATCTAAATGACCATTGTAACTAATTACATGACCATAGTGACTCATTAGATGACCATAGTAACTAATTAGATGACCATAGTAACTCATTAGATGACCATGGTAACTAGTTAGATTACCATGGTAACAAATTAGTAGGCCATAGTAACTCATTAGATGACCATAGTGACTAATTAGATGACCATAGTGACTAATTAGATGACCATAGTAACTCATTAGAAGACCATAGTAACTATCTAAATGACCATAGTAACTAATTAGATGAGCATAGTAACTATCTAAATGAGCATAGTAACTAATTAAATGACCATAGTAACTAATTAGATGAACATAGTAACTAATTAGTTGAGCATAGTGACTAATTTGATGACCATAGTAACTAATTAGAAGACCATAGTAACTCATTAGAAGACCATAGTAACTATTTAGATGACCATAGTAACTAATTTGATGACCATAGTAACTCATTAGAAGACCATAGTAACTATCTAAATGACCACAGTAACTAATTAGATGAGCATAGTAACTAATTAAATGAGCATAGTAACTAATTAGATGAGCATAGTAACTATCTAAATGAGCATAGTAACTAATTAAATGACCATAGTAACTAATTTGATGACCATAGTAACTCACTAGATGAGCATAGTAACTAATTAGATGACCATAGTAACTAATTAGAAGACCATACTAACTCATTAGAAGACCATAGTAACTATTTAGATGACCATAGTAACTAATTTGATGGCCATAGTAACTCATTAGAAGACCATAGTAACTATCTATATGACCACAGTAACTAATTAGATGAGCATAGTAACTAATTAAATGAGCATAGTAACTAATTAGATGAGCATAGTAACTAATTAGATGACCATAGTAACTCACTAGATGACCATAGTGACTCATTAGATGACCACAGTAACTCATTAGAAGACCATAGTAACTATCTAAATGACCATAGTAACTAATTATATTACCATAGTAAATATCTAAATGACCATAGTAACTATCTAAATGACCATAGTAACTAATTATATTACCATAGTAAATATCTAAATGACCATAGTAACTAATTAGATGAGCATAGTAACTAATTAGATGAGCATAGTAACTCATTAGATGAGCATAGTAACTAATTAGATGAGCATAGTAACTAATTAGATGAGCATAGTAACTAGTATAACATGCAGATTCCAAGCATGTAAATAGTTAGTATAGTTGATAAAAGATGAGTGCACATCATAATGGCAGCTACACTTTACATCTTAAACATCTAAAAACATTATTTGGGAATGTCCATTGGGCCAGATTGAAAAGGTTAAAGGGCCGCATGTGGCCCCCGGACCTTCATTTTCCCAGGTCTGCTCCATAATATCCTTCCTAGAGGTGCTTTGGACTCAGTGGTCCTGGCCGTCATCAGGATGGGTGTGCCGTGACGAACGGACTTTGAAGCTCAACCATTCAGTCCTCCTTGATGCAAGTTCTGTGGCCCAGCTGGGGTGGAGACAACAAAAAGTGGTCGTGTCAACAAGTTTTCTATCTCATTCTTGTTTCCTTGGAATTGGGAGTTAGTGCCAGATGAGATCAGTCAGTGGTCAAGTGGGCTTCACTAAGGTCACCCTGGGTTTTGAGCCAGACGGCAACGACAGTCTTGTGTTTCCTCCAAACTCTGAAACGGGCAAAAAGCAGTCGGATTCTAAAGCAATCGGGTTTTTAAACGTTAAAAAAAAAACCCGTAACTCCGCAAAGCGAAGCGACCGCTTCATTTGTCTCTGAAGCAACAATCCTCAGTCAGTGTTAGAACTGCTGACTTTTAGATTGTGATGATTTCATGTCTTCAGATTACTGTTTCAAACAGAAATGTGGTCGGGGTTTCCTGCCAATAGATGTATTTCAGTCACCACTTTAAGGGATTTCCCCAAACCTCTTAAAAAAAAAGGCCTCTTGAAGCGGTTTAAAAATACTCGGCCATTCTGTACTTATTATTGTCGAGAATATGAACAATGCAGAAACTTTGTGGCAAAAGAAACATTACAACCATTTAGAAAGAAATTATTTTAGGACTGAATTCTGCTCTGCCCCCCCCTCCACGAAGGAGAGGGGGGCACAGATTCAGTGACCACAGTAGCTGTCCAAAGTCGGGACCCAGGGTGGACCACTCATCTGTGCATCAGTTGGTGAAGTCTCGGTGCTGCTGACCTGTCTCCACTCAAGATGATCTCCTGCTGGTCCCACTATGGACTGCACTCTCACTATTATGTTAGATCCACTATGGACTGCACTCTCACTATTATGTTAGATCCACTATGGACTGGACTCTCACTATTATGTTAGACCCACTATGGACTGGACTCTCACTATTATGTTAGATCCACTATGGACTGCACTCTCACTATTATGTTAGACCCACTATGGACTGGACTCTCACTATTATGTTAGACCCACTATGGACTGGACTCTCACTATTATGTTAGATCCACTATGGACTGGACTCTCACTATTATGTTAGATCCACTATGGACTGGACTCTCACACTATTATGTTAGATCCACTATGGACTGGACTCTCACTATTATGTTGGATCCACTATGGACTGGACTCTCACTATTATGTTAGATCCACTATGGACTGGACTCTCACACTATTATGTTAGATCCACTATGGACTGGACTCTCACTATTATGTTAGATCCACTATGGACTGGACTCTCACTATTATGTTAGATCCATTATGGACTGGACTCTCACTATTATGTTGGATCCACTATGGACTGGACTCTCACTATTATGTTGGATCCACTATGGACTGGACTCTCACACTATTATGTTAGATCCACTATGGACTGGACTCTCACTATTATGTTAGATCCACTATGGACTGGACTCTCACTATTATGTTAGATCCACTATGGACTGGACTCTCACTATTATGTTAGATCCACTATGGACTGGACTCTCACTATTATGTTAGATCCACTATGGACTGGACTCTCACTATTATGTTAGATCCACTATGGACTGGACTCTCACACTATTATGTTAGATCCACTATGGACTGGACTCTCACACTATTATGTTAGATCCACTATGGACTGGACTCTCACTATTATGTTAGATCCACTATGGACTGGACTCTCACACTATTATGTTAGATCCACTATGGACTGGACTCTCACACTATTATGTTAGATCCACTATGGACTGGACTCTCACTATTATGTTAGATCCACTATGGACTGGACTCTCACTATTATGTTGGATCCACTATGGACTGGACTCTCACTATTATGTTAGATCCACTATGGACTGGACTCTCACACTATTATGTTAGATCCACTATGGACTGGACTCTCACTATTATGTTAGATCCACTATGGACTGGACTCTCACTATTATGTTAGATCCACTATGGACTGGACTCTCACTATTATGTTAGATCCACTATGGACTGGACTCTCACTATTATGTTAGATCCACTATGGACTGGACTCCCACTATTATGTTGGATCCACTATGGACTGGACTCTCACTATTATGTTAGATCCACTATGGACTGGACTCTCACACTATTATGTTAGATCCACTATGGACTGGACTCTCACTATTATGTTAGATCCACTATGGACTGGACTCTCACTATTATGTTAGATCCACTATGGACTGGACTCTCACTATTATGTTAGATCCACTATGGACTGGACTCTCACACTATTATGTTAGATCCACTATGGACTGGACTCTCACACTATTATGTTAGATCCACTATGGACTGGACTCTCACACTATTATGTTATATCCACTATGGACTGGACTCTCACACTATTATGTTAGATCCACTATGGACTGGACTCACACTATTATGTTAAATCCACTATGGACTGGACTCTCACTATTATGTTGGATCCACTATGGACTGGACTCTCACTATTATGTTAGATCCACTATGGACTGGACTCTCACTATTATGTTAGATCCACTATGGACTGGACTCTCACACTATTATGTTAGATCCACTATGGACTGGACTCTCACACTATTATGTTAGATCCACTATGGACTGAACTCTCACTATTATGTTAGATCCACTATGGACTGGACTCTCACACTATTATGTTAGATCCACTATGGACTGGATTCTCACTATTATGTTAGATCCACTATGGACTGGACTCTCACTATTATGTTAGATCCACTATGGACTGAACTCTCACTATTATGTTAGATCCACTATGGACTGGACTCTCACACTATTATGTTAGATCCACTATGGACTGAACTCTCACTATTATGTTAGATCCACTATGGACTAGACTCTCACACTATTATGTTAGATCCACTATGGACTGGACTCTCACACTATTATGTTAGATCCACTATGGACTAAACTCTCACTATTATGTTAGATCCACTATGGACTGGACTCTCACTATTATGTTAGATCCACTATGGACTGGACTCTCACTATTATGTTAGATCCACTATGGACTGGACTCTCACACTATTATGTTAGATCCACTATGGACTGGACTCTCACTATTATGTTAGATCCACTATGGACTGGACTCTCACACTATTATGATAGATCCACTATGGACTGGACTCTCACACTATTATGTTAGGTCCACTATGGACTGGACTCTCACACTATTATGTTAGATCCACTATGGACTGGACTCTCACACTATTATGTTAGATCCACTATGGACTGGACTCTCACACTATTATGTTAGGTCCACTATGGACTGGACTCTCACACTATTATGTTAGATCCACTATGGACTGGATTCTCACTATTATGTTAGATCCACTATGGACTGGACTCTCACACTATTATGTTAGATCCACTAGGGACTGGACTCTCACACTATTATGTTAGGTCCACTATGGACTGGACTCTCACACTATTATGTTAGATCCACTGGACTCTCACACTATTATGTTAGATCCACTATGGACTGAACTCCCACTATTATGTTAGATCCACTATGGACTGGACTCTCACTATTATGTTAGATCCACTATGGACTGGACTCTCACACTATTATGTTAGGTCCACTATGGACTGGACTCTCACACTATTATGTTAGATCCACTATGGACTGGACTCTCACTATTATGTTAGATCCACTATGGACTGGACTCTCACTATTATGTTAGATCCACTATGGACTGGACTCTCACTATTATGTTAGATCCACTATGGACTGGACTCTCACTATTATGTTAGATCCACTATGGACTGGACTCTCACACTATTATGTTAGATCCACTATGGACTGGACTCTCACACTATTATGTTAGATCCACTATGGACTGGACTCTCACCATTATGTTGGATCCACTATGGACTGGACTCTCACACTATTATGTTAGATCCACTATGGACTGGACTCTCACACTATTATGTTAGATCCACTATGGACTGGACTCTCACTATTATGTTAGATCCACTATGGACTGGACTCTCACTATTATGTTGGATCCACTATGGACTGGACTCTCACTATTATGTTAGATCCACTATGGACTGGACTCTCACACTATTATGTTAGATCCACTATGGACTGGACTCTCACTATTATGTTAGATCCACTATGGACTGGACTCTCACTATTATGTTAGATCCACTATGGACTGGACTCTCACTATTATGTTAGATCCACTATGGACTGGACTCTCACTATTATGTTGGATCCACTATGGACTGGACTCTCACTATTATGTTAGATCCACTATGGACTGGACTCTCACACTATTATGTTAGATCCACTATGGACTGGACTCTCACTATTATGTTAGATCCACTATGGACTGGACTCTCACTATTATGTTAGATCCACTATGGACTGGACTCTCACTATTATGTTAGATCCACTATGGACTGGACTCTCACTATTATGTTAGATCCACTATGGACTGGACTCTCACACTATTATGTTAGATCCACTATGGACTGGACTCTCACACTATTATGTTAGATCCACTATGGACTGGACTCTCACACTATTATGTTATATCCACTATGGACTGGACTCTCACACTATTATGTTAGATCCACTATGGACTGGACTCACACTATTATGTTAAATCCACTATGGACTGGACTCTCACTATTATGTTGGATCCACTATGGACTGGACTCTCACTATTATGTTAGATCCACTATGGACTGGACTCTCACTATTATGTTAGATCCACTATGGACTGGACTCTCACACTATTATGTTAGATCCACTATGGACTGGACTCTCACACTATTATGTTAGATCCACTATGGACTGAACTCTCACTATTATGTTAGATCCACTATGGACTGGACTCTCACACTATTATGTTAGATCCACTATGGACTGGATTCTCACTATTATGTTAGATCCACTATGGACTGGACTCTCACTATTATGTTAGATCCACTATGGACTGAACTCTCACTATTATGTTAGATCCACTATGGACTAGACTCTCACACTATTATGTTAGATCCACTATGGACTGGACTCTCACACTATTATGTTAGATCCACTATGGACTGAACTCTCACTATTATGTTAGATCCACTATGGACTGGACTCTCACTATTATGTTAGATCCACTATGGACTGGACTCTCACACTATTATGATAGATCCACTATGGACTGGACTCTCACACTATTATGTTAGGTCCACTATGGACTGGACTCTCACACTATTATGTTAGATCCACTATGGACTGGACTCTCACACTATTATGTTAGATCCACTATGGACTGGACTCTCACACTATTATGTTAGGTCCACTATGGACTGGACTCTCACACTATTATGTTAGATCCACTATGGACTGGACTCTCACACTATTATGTTAGATCCACTATGGACTGGACTCTCACACTATTATGTTAGGTCCACTATGGACTGGACTCTCACACTATTATGTTAGATCCACTATGGACTGGACTCTCACTATTATGTTAGATCCACTATGGACTGGACTCTCACACTATTATGTTAGATCCACTATGGACTGGACTCTCACTATTATGTTAGATCCACTATGGACTGGACTCTCACACTATTATGTTAGATCCACTATGGACTGGACTCTCTCACTATTATGTTAGATCCACTATGGACTGGACTCTCACTATTATGTTAGATCCACTATGGACTGGACACTCACACTATTATGTTAGATCCACTATGGACTGGACTCTCTCACTATTATGTTAGATCCACTATGGACTGGACTCTCACACTATTATGTTAGATCCACTATGGACTGGACACTCACACTATTATGTTAGATCCACTATGGACTGGACTCTCACTATTATGTTAGATCCACTATGGACTGGACTCTCACTATTATGTTAGATCCACTATGGACTGGACTCTCACTATTACAAACATAAACCTCATCTCACTCACATCTATCACCTTCAAAACTAACTTTAAATGACTTTAAATGTGTCATAGCAGGGCGGTTTTCGCAACTTACTACGAGGTTTGTTCTCCCGGGATGCAATCGGACTATTCCGGACAAGTCGTGAAGGTAAGAACATATTTAATTATCTTCTCTCAAAAAGGTACAAAAAACGTAAAACCAGGCTGATGGCACTTGGAGTTAGAGTAAACAACTAGCATAGATGCTATGGCCATACTTGCCAACCCTCCCCAATTTTCCGGGAGACTCCCGAAATTCAGCGCCTCTCCCGAAAAAATATTCTCCCGAAAATCTCCCGATTTTCAGCCCCCTCCAGCTCCATGCGGACCTGAGTGAGGACAGCCTGTTTTCACGTCCGCTTTCCCACGATATAAACAGCGTGCCTGCCCAATCGCGTTATTCCATACCGCCGATGCTCATGGTGCAGACGGAGAAGATCTTCTCGGCGTCCGTGTTGGCGCACACGTTGCTGGTCAGGCTGCTGAGGGTGAAGTGGAGTACGACCGTGTTGTTGACGTAGGGCAGGGGTGGGCAATTAATTTTTACCGGGGGCCGCATGAGCTACCCGAGCACTGCTGGAGGGCCACATCGACAATATTTCAATTACATTTTGCTCAATATTATTTTTGATATATACCGTAAGATAAATAATAATAATAATAATAATAATAATAGTAATACTTCAACATAGTGTGTGTAACAGCATTCCATGACTAATATATATAAATTAACATTAATAATAAATGACAGTAAAATAAGCACACGTATGACTGAGGAGTCATAGTGTAACTTTGTGTGGTGTTTGAGTTGTCCGACTTTTTGTGTGGCCTTAAACGCACCAGTGGTTTAGTGCTATGCGTGTTGGTGACAGATGACAAGTTGGTTTTGGCCTGGTTTGTACGGCAGAAAATGACTAGTTTTTCGAGATAGAAGTGTTTTACTCATGTTTTTGGTGTGGTTATGTCCGAATATAAACAGTTTTGCTCAATAAAGTGATCGATATAATTCCTGTCCTCGAAGCATCTCGATAGACGTTACAATAATTGAACGGTGTTCAATTGAACGGTGTTGACGAACACCGTTAGGGCCGCTTGTTGTCACTGTCACTCAAAGTTGCATTGCAAAATTACATAGAATAAATATGTTTATTTTGTTTATAATTCAGATGGGATTTGATTTGGTGCGCGGCATATACTTGCTGCGCGCTGAGGACGCTTGAGCAGTGCGCAATTGCGCAGGCGCGCACCTTAGAGGGAACGTTGCTTTGCAGTTCATGTCTTGTTGAAAACACGCCATTCCTCATCAACTTTTCTCTTTTTGGCGTCTCGGGTGTAAAGCGTGCATCACTTGTCGCTGCATGTGCACCTTCACTCGCAGGTTACACACGGACACACGCCCATAAATAATACTTTTCAAAATAAAAGCAGCACAGTTGTATTGCGCGCAGGACATAGATGTTTTTTCAACTTTATTTTGTAATTGCAGTTGTTCACATTCACTCACAATCACGCACGCGCATACGTCCACACGGAAGTAATACAAATAACGATTTTCAAAACAAAAGCAGCACCGTTGTATTGCACACTCGACATAGATACTTTTTTAAATTTATTTTGTAATTTATAATTGGCCTCACGCGGGCCGGACAGGGACGCACAAAGGGCCGGATGCGGCCCACAGGCCGCAGAATGCCCAGGTCTGACGTAGGGCATCTCCAGGCATTTGCCAAGCTCATGGCGCCATCCTCGGGGAAGAGACGGGAGGACAACAGGGTGACAATAACTAAATCATCCAGACTAGAGATAAATTGTATTAATTTGTTTATCTTACCTAAAAATAAATATATTTATTTTTTTATTTTTTTTAAACTAAATACATTTTTACTATATTTTATAGTTTGTTTTAATACACTGTAGCACTTTGAGATTGTTTACTGAATATAAAGTGCTTTTTACAAATAAAATCTATTATTATTATTATTATTATTATTATTCATACTTATTGTCCTGTCTTTTTAGCTACATTTCTACATTTAGCTACAACGCCCTGGTTTTCTTCATTTTTCATCGGATTTTCATTTGCATTTTACTTTATGTTGTCGTGCTGGCAGTTGTTTGCTTGATTATGCAGTTTGACAATTCTTCTTCCTGTTTGTGTGCACTTTCTCTCCTTAAGTATCAAAATATCTTTATTTATTTAGAACACTCCCCCTGACCACCTGAGGGCACCACAGACTGTGAATGCTTTTAAAAAAAGGCTTAAAAACCCTTTTTTTTTTTAAAAAAAAAGAAGCCTTTTTTTTTAGATATATGCATACTAGTTATAGCTATTTGGCTATTCTAGTTTTTATTTTTATTTATTTTTTTATTATCTTTTTATTTATTTTATCATTTGTTTTAATACACTGTAGCACTTTGAGATTGTTTACTGAATATAAAGTGCTTTTTACAAATAAAATCTATTATTATTATTATTATTATTATTATTATTATTCATACTTATTGTCCTGTCTTTTTAGCTACATTTCTACATTTAGCTACAACACCCTGGTTTTCTTCATTTTTCATCAGATTTTCATTTGCATTTTACTTTATGTTTGGCTTTGTGCTGGCAGTTGTTTGCTTGATTATGCAGTTTGACAATTCTTCTTCCTGTTTGTGTGCACTTTCTCTCCTTAAGTATCAAAATATCCTTATTTATTTAGAACGCTCCCCCTGACCACCTGAGGGCACCACAGACTGTGGATGCTTTTTTTAAAAAAGGCTTAAAAACCCTTCTTTTTAAAAATAAAAAATAAAAAGCCTTTTTTAGATATATGCATACTAGTTATAGCTATTTGGCTATTCTAGTTTTTATTTTATTTTTTATTATCTTTTTATTTTATAATGTGTTTTAATACACTGTAGCACTTTGAGATTGTTTACTGAATATAAAGTGCTTTTTACAAATAAAATCTATTATTATTAATATTTCACTCCTTTTTTAAAAAGCCTTTTTTTAGATATATGCATACTTTATAGCTATTTGGCTATTCTAGTTTTTATTTTTATTTATTTATTTATTATCTTTTTATTTATTTTATAATTTGTTTTAATGCACTGTAGCACTTTGAGATTGTTTACTGAATATAAAGTACTTTTTACAAATAAAATCTATTATTATTATTATTATTTCACTCCTCTGGTTGTGCCTTTTTCAGTTGTTTAGCACACAAAATGACTTCCAATGACAGGCCCTAAACATTGTTAAAGAAAGACCCAACAACTGTGTGGCTTGGGGTGTTTCTGTTGTTGTGAATGTGTCTTACACAAGAGCCTGGTTGCTCTTAAATAAGTGCCATACAATATTGAATAAGATAAGAGAAGGATAATTACGCTTGAAATATCCTGGAGGCAAAGACAAAAATCTGTTGATCTCTTGAAAAAGTGGCATCGACATGTTCTTTGGTGGTTGCGTGGATCTCACCTGCAGCATATCAGGGCAGCGTGTTTGCTCGTGTACTCGCAGCATTAAACCACTTTATAATTAATACTTCTTTTTTTGCGGTTGACTCCTTCTTCACAGGAGACGCCATGGCGGCTGGATGCGCTTCTAGGGAATTTGGAAGGAAGATCTGTTGAGAGGAGCTGGAGGCCAGAGTCCTGCAGGTGTGCTGTTGATATGTTCAAAAATGTTCATTACAGCCAAATTATTAACTTGTGTTTTCTATTGGGAGTAGGTCTGGTCCCGGTACCAAAATAATACCTTTCGATACCTTTCTTAATAAAGGGGACCACAAAAAAATGGCATTATTGGCTTTATTTTTTTTTTAAATAAGGTACATGAAACATATGTTTATTATTGTAATTTAGTCCTTAAATAAAATAATGAACATACTAGACAACGTGTCCTTTAGTATAAGTAAACAAACAAAAACTCCTAATTAGTCTGCTGACGTCTGCAGTAACATATTGTGTCATTTACACACTTATTATTTTGTACACATTATGAGGGACAAACTGTATAAATGAATTATTAATCCACTTGTTCATTTACTGCTTATTTTCTGTTTCAACATGTTCTATCTACACTTCTGTTAAAATGTAATAATCACTTATTCTTCTCTTCTTTGATACTTTACATTAGTTTTGGATGATACCACACATTTAGGTATGGATCGGATACCAAGTAGTTAAAGGATCATACATTGGTCATATTCAAAGTCCTCATGTGTCCAAGGACGTATTTACTGACTTTATAAACATAATAGGAATTTTTGAAAAAAGATTTTGTGACGATAAAAAATACCGACGTAACCATGTTAGTATCGACTAGATACTCTCCTGTACTTGGTATGATTACAGTGGATGTCAGGTGTAGATCCACCCATGGTGTTTGTTTGAGCTATGGTGTGTAGTGAAGCATGTTTAGCTATTCCTCGTCCTCCAGTGATAATGTACATGTAAGAAACTTACTTTATTAGTCATCATGGAGGCGAGGATTAGTGATTTAGAAGTAGCTAAAACACTGTGGATGGATGTTAGCTGCTAGCTAGCTAGCCATGTCTTAAAGCACCCCTTCCTGAGGGTGTTTCAGTGTTATAACTTCACCTTTATCTTGACTTTTTACACCAAAATGCGTCCCTTCTCCCTTTTCTGTCTACACACAGTGTCTGCTTGTAAGTACTCTGTGTGTGCGCGCTGCCGAACATGCTCTTCTGCTCGTAAAACCAGCAATTTCACGACGTGACGACGCGCCGTCATGCCGGGGAATTGGAAAAAAATATCGTAATTTTACAGATGTTTACTAAATTATTTAGATCAACCACCTTTAATAAAGTTACCGATGCAAACAGTTCTGCAGAAAAATACCTTTATTCTGCAGATTGGTAGTATGGACATAGACTTTTATATAACAAGCTACATATTTCATGAAAGATCATTACTGTCATTTTACATGAATTTGAAAGTAATTGAAGAAAACAGAAAAGGATATGTATAATTAATTTGGTATTTTTTCTGTAAAAGAAATAGAAATATACATAGTTTGTCATTACTGGCATATTACTTAAAATAACAGGGGTATTGTTTATTTACAGATAATGTCTTCAATTTTATAAACTTTTTTTTTTTTTTTAATGGAAAAATTACAGTAGAAATTTAGAGTAAATTAACCATAAAAATGGGATTTTTTTTACAGTGTATATATATATATATATATATATATATATATATATATATATATATATATATATATATATATATATATATATATATATATATATATATATACATATATATATACACTGTAAAAAAAAATCCAATTTTTATGGTTAATTTACTCTAAATTTCTACTGTATATATATATATATATATATATATATATATATATATATATATATATATATATATATATATATATATATATATATATATATATATATATATATTTTATTTTTTTTTTATTTTTTTTTTTTTATGGTTAATTTACTCTAAATTTCTACTGTAATTTTTCTATTTTTTTAAAAAAAACTTTATAAAATTGAAGACATTATCTGTAAATAAACAATACCCCTGTTATTTTAAGTAATATGCCAGTAATGAAAAACTATGTATATTTCTATTTCTTTTACATTTTAAATCAATTCATGTGTATTTAACATGAATTGATTTAAATGGACCCCGACTCAAACAAGTTGAAAAACTTATTGGGGTGTTACCATTTAGTGGTCAATTGTACGGAATATGTACTGTACTGTGCAATCTACTAATAAAAGTCTCAATCGATTAATCAATCAATCAATCAATCAAACGGATGTAATATGTCTTCCTGCAATATTATAAATGGCACATAAAAACAACAAAGAATATTACTGTAACGTCGGCACTGAATATGGAACTCTGGAGGCACAGTGCAGGTAAGACAATGATTTATTTACCATAAATCCGTCAGGCAGGGATACAGAAATATGCCGATAGCACGGGAAGCTACGATAAGCTAAAGTAAAAGCTTAGTCAATCAAAAAGGTAAACACATGTAACTTGTTGCACTGAGCAAACAAAACGGGCCAGACGGATTGTGGCGAAAAGCAGGAATAAATAGCTCGGGAGCAGGTGAGCGTCCCGAACACTAATCAGAGGCAGGTGGAAATAATCAGCACCCATGGCAACCAAGAACACATCATGATAATTACTTGTGATGGATACATTGCAGCCCTTTGAGACACTTGTGATTTAGGGCTATATAAGTCAACTTTGATTGATTGATTGATTGATTGATTGATTGATTGATTGATTGATAAAAAAGTGCTTGTCAGCCAATTCGTAGTTTCATACGCCGCACACTATTAGTGAGTGTGAAGTGTTCACGCATCCTTTCATCATCCCATCTTCTGTCTTGTCATGTCACAGGAAGTAGCACATGCTAGTGACTCTGGAGCTGGACTTGTGGTGTCCCACACCTCCGACCTCGCAGCCTGGGAACGGAAGCTGCAAGCCTCCGGAGAAAACAAGCAGACAATCAGGTAGGGTTAAGGGGCGGAGCATAGAGAAGGAGGCGGGGCTAACACGTGGCTCTGGCTTCGGATGAGTTGGGAGGGTTAGCTTTTAGGAAAAGTCAGCTGACGTCATCGCGCTTTGTTTACGTGTTTGTGTGAGCGTTTCCTCGTCCTTCAAAGAAAGAAAGGACGTGTGTGTGTTTTTTTAGAAGGACCCGAGAGCGGCGGGTGTGTGTGTGTGTGTGTGTGTGTGTGTGTGTGTGTGTGTGTGTGTGTGTGTGTGTGTGTGTGTGTGTGTGTGTGTGTGTGTGTGTGTGTGTGTGTGTGTGTGTGTGTGTGTGTGTGTGTGTGTGTGTTCTTGTATTTCTACCCTTCTTGAGACGTCAACAAGGAAAAGTGCCGTCCATTTGAGGAGGTGTGAACAAGTGAGGACATAAATCATGGTCCCAATAACATTAACATAAATAATAACAATAAAATAGTAAAAAAAATATTTAAAAAAACATAACAAATAAATAAAATAAATCAATCAATCAAAAAGTAAATAAATAAATAAATAAATTATTAAATAAATAAATAAATTTAAAAAATAAAAAAATATATACTAATAACGTTAACATAAATTATGGTCCCAATACATTAACATAAATAATAAAAATAAAATAGTAAAAAAAAAAAAAATACATAAGGTTTCTCATAGTCATTCACCGACGTCCCACTGGGGTGAGTTTTTCCTTGCCCGTATGTGGGCTCTGTACCGAGGATGTCGTTGTGGCTTGTACAGCCCTTTGAGACACTTGTGATTTAGGGCTATATAAATAAACATTGATTGATTGATTGATTGATTGATTGATTGATTGATTGATTGATTGATTGATTGATTGATTGATTGATTGATTGATTGATTGATAAAAAATAAATAAAATAAATAAATAAATCAAAAAGTAAATAAAAAAATGAGTAAAAAATTAAATAAATAAATAAATAAATAAAATAAAAAATAAATAATAATAACGTTAACATAAATTATGGTCCCAATACATTAACATAAATAATAACAATAAAAATAAATAAATAAAATAGTAAAAAATAAAAAAATACATAAAAAATAAATTAAATAAATAAATAAATCAAAAACTAAATAAATAAATAAATAAAAAAATTAATAAATAAATACATTAAAAAATTAAAAAATGAATGATAATAACGTTAACATAAATCATGGTCCCAATACAGAAAACCATTGCATCTAATAGAGAGCCAAATACTGGAATCTGTGAACATTGCTCCAAAGTCAGGATTTTTTTGTTGATTTAATGTGCATACAAAAGTAAACATTGACAGGCGCAAAAGGCAGCAATATATGATAAAACAAGACGGCAGCTAAGCACATTACAAAAAAACAAAAAAATACAGATCTCATTTTGCACCCCTGGTGGTGAAATCTATCAAAATGAGGGTGGTCCCAAAAAGGAGGTATTTTTCAAATTGACCGTGTGTCGCTTTTAAAAGTGCTCCCCCTCTGGTCAACATATGAAATAACAAGTGTGTGTAAAAATTTGAAGTGTTCCCCCTCTGGTCAACATATGAAATAACAAGTGTGTGTAAGAAATTGAAATGTGCCCCCTTTGGCCAAAATGTATAAAAAAAAATAAAAAAAAATACATTTGTATATAGAGACATACTGTAATAACTTGAAATAAATAATGAAGATTAAAAACCAATTACAAACAAAAAATTCAACAAAAAAATAACTAAAAGCTTACCATTTTTATACATGCATAGTATGTATATATTATTAATGTTGTAAATACAAATCTTTATATATCTAGAAAGGGTGGTCCTAAAGAGGTAGGCAATTTTCTCGGGTCTCCAGAAGGTAAGAAATACAAGAATGTGTGTGTGTGTGTGTGTGTGTGTGTGTGTGTGTGTGTGTGTGTGTGTGTGTGTGTGTGTGTGTGTGTGTGTGTGTGTGTGTGTGTGTGTGTGTGTGTGTGTGTGTGTGTGTGTGTGTGTGTTTATACCCTTCTTGAGACGTCAACAAGGAAAAGTAGCTTCCATATGAGGAGGTGTGAACAAGTTAGGACATAAACTGTGGTCCCAATACAGAAAACCATTTCATCTAATAGAGAGCCAAATACTGGAATCCGTGAACATTGCTCCAAAGTCAGGATTTTTTTTGTTGATTTAATGTGCATACAAAAGTAAACATCGACAGGCGCAAAAGGCAGCAATATATGATCAAACAAGACGGCATCTAAGCACATTACAAAAAAACAAAAAAACAAAAAATACAGATTTCATTTTGCACCCCTGGTGGTGAAATCTATCAAAATGAGGGTGGTCCCAAAAAGGAGGGATTTTTCAAATTGACTGTGTGTCGCTTTTAATAATGCTACCCCTCTGGCGAACATATGAAATAACAAGTGTGTGTAAAAATTTGAAGTGCTCCCCCTCTGGCCAACATATGAAATAACAAGTGTGTGTAAGGGATTGAAATGCGCTCCCTTTGGCCAAAATTAATAAAAAATAAATATGTATATAGAGACATACTGTAATAACTTGAAGTAAATAATGAAGATTAAAAACCAATTACGAACAAAAAATTTAAAGAAATAAAATAAATAACTAAAAGCTTTCCTTTTTTATATTTGCATAGTATGTATATATTATTAATGTTGTAAATACACATCTAAAAGGGAAAATGGTGGTCCTAAAGAGGTAGGCATTTTTTTTCAGGTCACCAGAAGGTAAGAAATACAAGAATGTGTGTGTGTGTGTGAGTGTGTGTGTGTGTGTGTGTGTGTGTGTGTGTGTGTGTGTGTGTGTGTGTGTGTGTGTGTGTGTGTGTGTGTGTGTGTGTGTGTGTGTGTGTGTGTGTGTGTGTGTGTGTGTGTGTGTGTGTGTGTGTGTGTGTGTGCGTGACTGAAACATGATCCGATATTAAAGTGTGTGTATTTGTGGCCCAAAAACATGTCGCAGCAAAGGAGTGGGTGGGCTCAGGGCAAGGCAGCAGGGGGTCCCAGAGGGAGTGCAGTGTTTGTGGTGTCCAGAGTCTACATGGGGGTTCCTGTGGACTCGCACGTATTCACTTCTCTCCTGGCAAACTCTGCGACTTACCTTGTGATGAGCGCTGTTCTGATTGAACGTCAGCCAGTGGAAGGTCGAACAGAATTTGTTCTGGTTGACTTTCAATCTATTCAGACTTATTGTGGATGTACAAACCCCAAAAGCGGTGAAGTTGTCACGTTGTGTAAATGGTAAATAAAAAGAGAATACAACAAATCCTTTCCAACTTATATTCAATTGAATAGACTGCAAAGACAAGATACTTAACGTTCAAACTGGTAAACTTTGTTATTTTTTGCAAATATTAGCTCATTTGGAATTTGATGCAAAAAAAGCTGGCACGAGTGGCAAAAAAGACTGAGAATTTTGAGGAATGCTCATCAAACACTTATGTGGAACATCCCACAGGTGTGCAGGCTAATTGGGGAACAGGTGGGTGCCATGATTGGGTACAAAAGCAGCTTCCATGAAATGCTCAGTCATTCACCAACAAGGACGGGGCGAGGGTCACCACTTTGTCAACAAATGCCTGAGCAAATTGTTTAAGAACAACATTTGTCAACCAAGCTGTTGCAAGGAATTTAGGGATTTCGCCATCTACGCTCCGTGATATCCTGAAAAGGTTGAGAGAATCTGGAGAAATCACTGCACGTAAACCATGATATTACGGCCCACACAAACACACATTAAAAACCGACATCAGTATGTAAAGGATATCACCACATGGGCTCAGGAACACTTCAGAAAACCACTGTCAGTAACTACAGTTGGTCGCTACATCGGTAAGTGCAAGTTAAAACTCTACTAGGGGCGGTATAGCTCGGTTGGTAGAGTGGCCGTACCAGCAACTTGAGGGTTCCAGGTTCGATCCCAGCTTCTGCCATCCTAGTCACTGCTGTTGTGTCCTTGGGCAAGACACTTTACCCACCTGCTCCCAGTGCCACCCACATTGGTTTAAATGTAACTTAGATATTGGGTTTCACTATGTAAAGCGCTTTGAGTCACTAGAGAAAAGCGCTATATAAATATAATTCACTTCACTTCACTACTATGCAAAGCCAAAGCCATTTATCAACAACACCCAGAAACGCCGCCGGCTTCGCTGGGCCCGAGCTCGTCTAAGATGGACTGATGCAAAGTGGAAAAGTGTTCTGTGGTCTGACGAGTCCACATTTCAAATTGTTTTTGGGAAATGTGGACCAAAGAGGGAAAGAAACATCCGGATTGTTCTAGGCGCAAAGTGTAAAAGGCAGCATGTGTGATGGTATGGGGGTGTATTAGTGCCTAAGACATGGGTAACTTACACATCTGTGAAGGCACCATTAATGCTGAAAGGTACATACAGCTTTTGGAGCAACATATGTTGTTATCATGGACGCCCCTGCTTATTTCAGCAAGACGATGCCAAGCCAGGTGTTACATCAACGTGGCTTCGTAGTAAAAGAGTGCAGGTACTAGACTGGCCTGCCTGTAGTCCAGACATTGAAAATGTGTGAAGGCTAAAATATGAGAAGGGAGACTGTTGAACAACTTAAGCTGTACATCAAGCAAGAATGGGAAAGAATTCCACTTCAA
>NC_084740.1:3907413-3917413 GCF_033978785.1 Entelurus aequoreus
TTGGGTATGACTTTAAAGCATAACCAAGCATGCATCACTATAGCTCTTGTCTCAAAGTAGGTGTACTGTCACCACCTGTCACATCACACCCTGACTTATTTGGAGCTTTTTTGCTGTTTTCCTGTGTGTAGTGTTTTACTTCTCCTATTTTGGTGGCTTTTTCTCTTTATTTGGTATTTTCCTGTAGCAGTTTCATGTCTTCCTTGACCGATATTCCCCACACCTGCTATGTTTTAGCACTCAAGAATATGTCAGTTGTTTTTATCCTTCTTTGTGGGGACATTGTTGATTGTCAACTTTGTGGACGCCGTCTGCTGCTCCACACGCTGTAAGTCTTTGCTGTCGTCCAGCATTCTGTTTTTGTTTACTTTGCCCCGCACCTGCTTTGTTTTAGCAATCAAGACTATTTCAGTTGTTTTTATCCTTCTTTGCGGGGACATTGTTGATTGTCATGTCATGTACGGGATGTACTTTGTGGACGCCGTCTGCTGCTCCACTGTAAGTCTTTGCTGTCGTCCAGCATTCTGTTTTTCTTTACTTTGCCCCGCACCTGCTTTGTTTTAGCAATCAAAACCATTTAAGTTGTGCGGACGCTATCTTTCTTTGCGGGGACACTGTTGATTGTCATGTCATGTACGGGATGTACTTTGTGGACGCCGTCTGCTGCTCCACTGTAAGTCTTTGCTGTCGTCCAGCATTCTGTTTTTGTTTACTTTTCAGCCGGTTCAGTTTTAGTGTCGTTCTGCATAGCCTTCCCTAAGCTTCAATGCCTTTTCTTAGCGGCACTTGTCTTTTATTTGTTTTTGGTTCAAGTGTTAGATCCCGTTTTACCTGCACACTGCCTCCTGCATTGTCATGTTTTTGTTTTGTTCTGTTCGTTTTGGAATCCCTTAATTCCTGTTTTGTGCACCTCTTGGTTTGTTTTTGGTTTCCACAGGGATTAATTGGGTTCACCTGCCTCTGGTTAGTGGTCGGCCCGCTAACCTGCTGCCGACCACTAATCAGGAAGCTATTTATTCGCGTTGCTCGCCACACTCGGTCTGGCTTCGTTGTTTGCTGAATGCAACAGTTGCGTTAGTATTTCTTGTCTCCTAGTTTATGCTTCCCGTGCGATCGGCACGTTTTTCCTTTTGCTTGTTTCCTGTTTTTGGTACGTGTTTGATTCACAAGGATTAAATCACGTTCCTACCTGCACGACTTGTCCGGAGTGGTCCGTCTGCATTCCGAGGGAACCAACCCCGCAGTAAGATGCGACGCAATCGTAACACACATATTGTGATCACCACAAACCATGTTCCCGACATCTACAAAGCAATTAGCTACCCGCTGCCACCTACTGATATGGAAGAGAATTACACGGTTACTCTGCCGAGCTCTAGACAGCACCGACACTCAACAACAACACATCATTTGCAGACTATAATTACTGCTTTGCAAAAACTATTTTTAACCCAAATAGGTAAAACTAGATAATCTCCCGTGGCACACCAGACTGTATCTCACGGCACACTAAAGTGTTTGCGAACTGGCTTTCTCCTACGTGCTTCGCTGGCTGTCCCGATCCTCAAGTGGGGTCCGAGGGGTTGTAAACGGGGTGGTGGGATTGGTGTGTGGGGGGGGTTTGTGGACGTGACATCCCCAGCTGGCCTGTGACATCACTGCAACCGGGGCAGGAAGTCGGGGACTCGGGAGGTCAGAGTACAGTAGGTGACATCAGACGACTCGGTCCGGGCTCTCTCGGCCCTCCAGCTGGGTGAACTTGAGACAAAAAGGGGCGGGCCCTCCCGGCCGCCCCTGCCTTTGTCCGCGAGTGCATCGCCCCCGTCTTATGTTTGTAGACTCAAGCTGCCCTCCAGCGCTGACAATGCCATGTGTTTCCTCACGCTGTCTCCCTTTACTGCACTCTCCCTTTTATGTGTGTTTATGTTTGTGTGTGTCTTTATGTTTGTGTGTGTGTGTCTGCTCCTCATCCGCTGGCTCGGCCCCCTCCCCTCTGCGCTGTTGCAAAGAAACACCATAACACTGCCCGCTTATAACACAAACTGACTCGGTAAACTAGTGGGAGATGATCTAATTTCACCTATTTGGGTTAAAAATATTGTTTGCAAAGCAGTAATTATAGTCTGCAAATGATGTGTTGTTGTTGAGTGTCGGTGCTTTCTAGAGCTCGGCAGAGTAACCGTGTAATACTCTTCCATATCAGTAGGTGGCAGCAGGTAGCCAATTGCTTTGTAGATGTGGGGAACAGCGGGAGGCAGCGTGCAGGTAAAAAGGTGTCTAATGCTTAAACCAAAAATAAACAAAAGGTGAGTGCCCCTAAGAAAAGGCATTGAAGCTTATGCCTGGTTCACACCAACGGCGCTTGCCGCGCTTTAAAGCGGCGAGCAAAGCGCCGTCATTTTTGTCAATTTTTCCACGAATATCCCGATCTCCGAAGTAATGTTATGCTTTGGTACGCTCTGATACGCTCTGATACGCTCTGATACGAATTAGTTGCCGCTTTGTTACCGTTCCTCACGCTTTGATCCCGCTTTGATACGCTTTAAATCACGCTTTGATACGTTTTATTACGCTTTATTGAACTTTATTACGCTTTGATGCGATCCTGATGCTTTAAATCAGGCTCTGACACGATTATCAAGCTCTTTTGTGCATTATTACAACAAAACTCAGTATACTGTTTTCCAAACATTTTTTATATTCATTTATTTTTTTTAATTTCTCTTTTTTTTTCATTATATTATGTTTTATATCTTCATTTCTTTTATTTTTGTCATCTTAATAAATATCTATCTTTCATTTCTTATGCTAGTTGAAAATAATAAAAGGCAATTATCCACCCATTTTTTATATTCATTTATTTTTTCAATTTCTCTTTTTTTTCGTTATATTATGTTTTATATCTTAATTTCTTTTATTTTTGTCATCTTAATAGATATATATCTTTCATTTCTTATGCTAGTTGAAAATAATAAAAGGCAATTATCCACACATTTTTTATATTCATTTATTTTTTCAATTTCTCTTTTTTTTTGTTATATTATGTTTTATATCTTAATTTATTTTATTTTTGTCATCTTAATAAATATCTATCTTTCATTTCTTATGCTAGTTGAAAATAATAAAAGGCAATTATCCACCCATTTTTTATATTCATTTATTTTTTCAATTTCTCTTTTTTTTACGTTATATTATGTTTTATATCTTCATTTCTTTTATTTTTGTCATCTTAATAAATATCTATCTTTCATTTCTTATGCTAGTTGAAAATAATAAAAGGCAATTATCCACCCATTTTTTATATTCATTTATTTTTTCAATTTCTCTTTTTTTCCCGTTATATTATGTTTTATATCTTCATTTCTTTTATTTTTGTCATCTTAATGAATATCTATCTTTCATTTCTTATGCTAGTTGAAAATAATAAAAGGCAATTATCCACACATTTTTTATATTCATTTATTTTTTCAATTTCTCTTTTTTTTCGTTATTTGATGTTTTATATCTTAATTTCTTTTATTTTTGTCATCTTAATAAATATCTATCTTTCATTTCTTATGCTAGTTGAAAATAATAAAAGGCAATTATCCACACATTTTTTATATTCATTTATTTTTTCAATTTCTCTTTTTTTTCCGTTATATTATGTTTTATATCTTCATTTCTTTTATTTTTGTCATCTTAATAAATATCTATCTTTCATTTCTTATGCTAGTTGAAAATAATAAAAGGCATTTCTTTTATAAAACGTAACATATTCTCTTTATTATTAACGTTTTCATACAGAAAAATGATAGACAGTAATGTCAAAGTGCAACATCAAACAGCAGAAGTGCAGAAATAATGATCATCGTATAAAAAAGGCAATGATGCAAAAGAGAATGGATTTGTAATCCTGTGTTGGTTTTACATAAAAGTTTCAATGTCACTATCAATATCACAGTCACTTCCTATTTGTAGTTGTAGACTGGGGTCCGCGCTTTGAACCAAGATCTGTTAAGCTTTCCTACGCTTTGACTCAAGTTTTGCTGAGCTTTTTCACGCTTTCATACGCTCTCGGCGCTTTATTCCATTCTTGACAGAGCGCACAATTTTTTTAAACCGTTTAAAAAATGTTAGCGAACTTGCCGCATGTCCCGCTTCACTACAAGCTTTCCCACCATCCATTAGGACCCTCACGCTTTAATCAGGCTTTGTTACGCTATAACGCCGCTTTGCATGCCGATTTGCATACCGATTTGCATGCCACTTTAAAGCGCCATCAAAGCGCCGTTGGTGTGAACCTAGCATTAGGGAAGGCTATGCAGAACGAAACTAAAACTGAACTGGCTACAAAGTAAACAAAAACGGAATGCTGGACGACAGCAAAGACTTACTGTGGAGCAAAGACAATGTACATCCGAACATGACATGACAATCAACAATGTCCCCACAAAGAAGGATAAAAACAACTGAAATATTCTTGATCGCTCAAAGGAAGACATGAAACTGCTACAGGAAAATACCAACAAAAAGAGAAAAAGCCACCAAAATAGGAGAAGTAAAACACTACACACAGGAAAACAGCAAACAACTCCAAATAAGTCAGGGTGTGATGTGACAGGTGGTGACAGTACACCTACTTTGAGACAAGAGCTATAGTGATGCATGCTTGGTTATGCTTTAAAGTCATATCCAACAATTGTGACAACCACTTTTTACTGTCAACCGAGTTTCGTTTTTTAATGATTTCTGCTGGTTGTGTGCCTCAGGATTTTTTCAAAGCAAAAAATGTGCCTTGGCTCAAAAAAGGTTGAAAAACACTGCACTAGTGTGCCCAGGTCGAGTACATTTTCGCAAACTACAAAGATAAATACAGTAGCATGTTTGTGACACGGTTTTGACCAAAAAAGCAGGCTTCGCTGCATATCTTCAAATAAAAAGTTGCAACTAGGGTTGTACGGCGCTAGTATAGTACCGTGAAGTGAATGATATTTATATAGCGCGTTTCTCTAGTGACTCAAAGCACTTTTACATCGTGAAACCCAATATCTAAGTTACATTTAAACCAGTGTAGGTGGGTAAAGTGTCTTGCCAAGGACACAACGGCAGTGACTAGGATCGAACCTGGAACCCTCAAGTTGCTGGCACGGCCACTCTACCAACCGAGCTATACCGCCCCGCTATGCCGCGATAATAAGGAATCCTATTCGGTGCTATACCGCCCTTTCTTTCTTTTTTTCGGGCATGACATGAGCATGTTCGGCAGCGCACACACACAGAGTACTTACAAGCAGACACAGTGTGTGTAGACAGAAAAGGGAGAACAGATGCATTTTGACTTAAAAAGTAAAGATAAAGGTGAAGTTATAACACTGAAACACCCTCAGGGAGAGGTGCTTTAAGACATGGCTAGCTAGCTAGCGGCTAACATCCATCCACAGTGTTTTAGCTACTTCTAAATCACTAATCCTGGTCTCCATGGCAACAAATAAAGTAAGTTTCTTACAAGTGGGACGAGGAATAGCTAAACATGCTTCACTACACACCGTAGGAGGATACAATAGCTCACAACCATCACAATGTAAACAAACGCCATGGGTGGATCTACACCTGACATCCACTGTAATGATACCAAGTACAGGGGCGTATCTAGTCGATACTACTATGATTACATCAATATTTTTTTAGCATCACAAAATCTTGTTTTGTTTTTTTCAAATTCATATTATGTTTATAAACTTAGGACTTTGAATACGACCAATGTATGATCCTGTAACTACTTGGTATCGGATCGATACCTAAATGTGTGGTATCATCCAAAACTAATGTAAAGTATCAAAGAAGAGAAGAATAAGTGATTATTACATTTTAACAGAAGTGTAGATAGAACATGTTAAAACAGAAAATAAGCAGATATTAACAGCTAATGATCAAATAGATTAATAATTCATTTTTACAGTTTGTCCTTAATAATGTGTACAAAATAATAGGTGTATAAATGACACAATATGTTACTGCATACGTCAGCAGACTAATTAGGAGTCTTTGTTTGTTTACTTACTACTAAAAGACAAGTTGTCTAGTATGTTCACTATTTTATTTAAGGACTAAATTACAATAATAAACATATGTTTAATCTACTATAATATTTTCTGTTCAAATAAAGACAATAATGACATTTTTTTGTGGTCCCCTTTATTTAGAAAAGTATCAGAAAACTGGTATGGGGACAACCCTAGCTAGAAGTGGTCTGCCCTGAAGTGGGATCTGTCGTTGTGGCTCGTGCAGCCCTTTGAGACACTCGTGATTTAGGGCTATATAAGTAAACATTGATTGATTGATTGATTGATTGATTGATTGATTGATTGATTGATTGATTGATTGATTGATTGATTGATTGATTGATTGATTGATTGATTGGAGTCAGCTATAAATATAATATAAATATGTTATATATTATATTTATAAATATTATTGTGTATGTTGATTTTTCTTGCATTTCCTGTAGCGGGCCCACAAACCCTGATACTTGTGTCCGCATTGTGTATGTAGATTTTTCTTGCATTTCCTGTAGCGGGCCCACAAACCCTGATACTTGTGTCCGCATTGTGTATGTTGATTGTTCTTGCATTTCCTGTCGGGGGCCCACAAACCCTGACACTTATGTCCGCGTTTTGTTTGTTGATTTTTCTTGCATTTCCTGTAGCTGGCCCACAAACCCTGATACTTATGTCCGCATTGTGTATATTGATTTTTCTTGCATTTCCTGTAGCTGGCCCACAAACCCTGATACTTATGTCCGCATTGTGTATGTTCATTTTTCTTGCATTTCCTGTAGCGGGTCCACAAACCCTGATACATGTGTCTGCATTGTGTATGTTGATTTTTCTTGCATTTCGTTTAGCGGGCCCACAAACCCTGACACTTATGTCCGCATTGTGTATGTTGATTTTTCTTGCATTTCCTGTAGCAGGCCCACAAACCCTGACACTTATGTCCGCATTGTGTATATTGATTTTTCTTGCATTTCCTGTAGCTGGCCCACAAACCCTGATACTTGTGTCCGCATTGTGTATATTGATTTTTCTTGCATTTCTTGTAGCGGGCCCACAAACCCTGATACTTGTGTCTGCATTGTGTATGTTGATTTTTCTTGCATTTCCTGTAGCGGGCCCACAAACCCTGATACTTGTGTCTGCATTGTGTATGTTGATTTTTCTTGCATTTCGTGTAGCGGGCCCACAAACCCTGACACTTATGTCCGCATTGTGTATGTTGATTTTTCTTGCATTTCCTGTAGCAGGCCCACAAACCCTGATACTTGTGTCCGCATTGTGTATGTAGATTTTTCTTGCATTTCCTGTAGGGGGCCCACAAACCCTGATACTTGTGTCCGCATTGTGTATGTTGATTGTTCTTGCATTTCCTGTCGGGGGCCCACAAACCCTGACACTTATGTCCGCGTTTTGTTTGTTGATTTTTCTTGCATTTCCTGTAGCTGGCCCACAAACCCTGATACTTATGTCCGCATTGTGTATATTGATTTTTCTTGCATTTCCTGTAGCTGGCCCACAAACCCTGATACTTATGTCCGCATTGTGTATGTTCATTTTTCTTGCATTTCCTGTAGCGGGTCCACAAACCCTGATACATGTGTCTGCATTGTGTATGTTGATTTTTCTTGCATTTCGTTTAGCGGGCCCACAAACCCTGACACTTATGTCCGCATTGTGTATGTTGATTTTTCTTGCATTTCCTGTAGCAGGCCCACAAACCCTGACACTTATGTCCGCATTGTGTATATTGATTTTTCTTGCATTTCCTGTAGCTGGCCCACAAACCCTGATACTTGTGTCCGCATTGTGTATATTGATTTTTCTTGCATTTCTTGTAGCGGGCCCACAAACCCTGATACTTGTGTCTGCATTGTGTATGTTGATTTTTCTTGCATTTCCTGTAGCGGGCCCACAAACCCTGATACTTGTGTCTGCATTGTGTATGTTGATTTTTCTTGCATTTCGTGTAGCGGGCCCACAAACCCTGACACTTATGTCCGCATTGTGTATGTTGATTTTTCTTGCATTTCCTGTATTAGGCCCACAAACCGTGATACTTATGTCTGCATTGTGTATATTGATTTTTCTTGCATTTCCTGTAGCAGGCCCACAAACCCTGACACTTATGTCCGCATTGTGTATATTGATTTTTCTTGCATTTCCTGTAGCTGGCCCACAAACCCTGATACTTGTGTCCGCATTGTGTATATTGATTTTTCTTGCATTTCTTGTAGCGGGCCCACAAACCCTGATACTTGTGTCTGCATTGTGTATGTTGATTTTTCTTGCATTTCCTGTAGCGGGCCCACAAACCCTGATACTTGTGTCTGCATTGTGTATGTTGATTTTTCTTGCATTTCGTGTAGCGGGCCCACAAACCCTGACACTTATGTCCGCATTGTGTATGTTGATTTTTCTTGCATTTCCTGTATTAGGCCCACAAACCGTGATACTTATGTCTGCATTGTGTATATTGATTTTTCTTGCATTTCCTGTAGCGGGCCCACAAACCCTGATACTTGTGTCTGCATTGTGTATGTTGATTTTTCTTGCATTTCGTGTAGCGGGCCCACAAACCCTGACACTTATGTCCGCATTGTGTATGTTGATTTTTTTTGCATTTCCTGTATTAGGCCCACAAACCGTGATACTTATGTCTGCATTGTGTATATTGATTTTTCTTGCATTTCCTGTAGCTGGCCCACAAACCCTGATCCTTATATCCGCATTGTGTATGTTGATTTTTCTTGCCTTTCCTGTAGCGGGCCCACAAACCCTGATCCTTATATCCGCATTGTGTATGTTGATTTTTCTTGCCTTTCCTGTAGCGGGCCCACAAACCCTGATCCTTATATCCGCATTGTGTATGTTGATTTTTCTTGCATTTCCTGTAGCGGGCCCACAAACACTGACACTTATGTCCGCATTGTGTATATTGATTTTTCTTGCATTTCCTGTAGCTGGCCCACAAACCCTGATACTTATGTCTGCATTGTGTATGTTGATTTTTCTTGCATTTCCTGTAGCGGGCCCACAAACCCAGATACTTATGTCCGCATTGTGTATGTTAATTTTTCTTGCATTTCCTGTAGCGGGCCCACAAACCCTGATACTTATGTCTGCATTGTGTATATTGATTTTTCTTGCATTTCCTGTAGCGGGCTCACAAACCCTGATAGTTATGTCTGCATTGTGTATGTAGATTTTTCTTGCATTTCCTGTAGCAGGCCCACAAACCCTGATACTTATGTCTGCATTGTGTATGTTGATTTTTCTTGCATTTCCTGTAGCTGGCCCACAAACCCTGATACTTATGTCCGCATTGTGTATGTTGATTTTTCTTGCATTTCCTGTAGCGGGCCCACAAACCCTGACACTTATGTCCGCATTGTGTATATTGATTTTTCTTGCATTTCCTGTAGCGGGCCCACAAACCCTGACACTTATGTCCGCATTGTGTATATTGATTTTTCTTGCATTTCCTGTAGCGGGCCCACAAACCCTGATACTTATGTCTGCATTGTGTATGTTGATTGTTCTTGCATTTCCTGTAGCGGGCCCACAAACCCTGATCCTTGTGTCCGCATTGTGTTTGTTGATGAAACGAATGCATAATCAATATGGGAGTAACCAGGTTTTGGAAAGCAAACTTCCCAGAGTGCATATAAAGACCAAAAATGTAGCATTCTCTGGGTTCTTTCCGGCAATCGCAGCTCGAGAGGGAGCGTAATGGAGAGAGCTGCCACTCACATTAAGTGGTTGGCCCTCGGTTTGTGCACATCTCCGTTTTTTGAATGTGAAACACATGTTCATGTGTGGGTGGGAGTCATGAGAATAGAGGAGAGGGTATCCATGTCTTGATATGAAAACACCCAGTTTGTCCATCTGCAGGAACATTTAAATACGCCCGCAGATCTTTTTCCCATCCTTTCTATCTCTATATTTTATCTCCACTTTTTCCA
>NC_084740.1:3922413-3964913 GCF_033978785.1 Entelurus aequoreus
GTGCCCTCCTTTTAGATGAGCCTCCCATGCACCTTCCTAGCAGCCCCACCCTCCGTGTGGAGCTGTTCAACCAGGGTGTCAATAGAATAGAATAGAAAGTACTTTATTGATCCCTGGGGGAAATTCAGCACCACAGTTTGCTCACAATAGACAATAAACATTTAGGTATTTTATACATGTAAATAATATAAATACAGTCTATTATACAGCATTATTCACATGTGAATAATATAAATACAGTCTATTATACAGCATTATTCACGTGTGAATAACATAAATACAGTCTATTATACAGCATTATTCACATGTGAATAACATAAATACAGACTATTATACAGCATTATTCACATGTGAATAATATAAATACAGTCTATTATACAGCATCATTCACATGTAAATAATATAAATACAGTCTATTATACAGCATTATTCACATGTGAGAAATATAAATACAGTCTATTATACAGCATTATTCACATGTGAATAATATAAATACAGTCTATTATACAGCATTATTCAAATGTGAATAATATAAATACAGTCTATTATACAGCATTATTCACATGTGAATAACATAAATACAATCTATTATACAGCATTATTCACATGTGAATAATGTAAATACAGACTATTATACAGCATTATTCACATGTGAGAAATATAAATACAGTCTATTATACAGCATTATTCACATGTGAATAATATAAATACAGTCTATTATACAGCATTATTCTCATGTGAGAAATATAAATACAGTCTATTACACAGCATTATTCACATGTGAATAATATAAATATAGTCTATTATACAGCATTATTCACATGTGAATAATATAAATACAGTCTATTATACAGCACTATTCACATGTGAATAATATAAATACAGTCTATTATACAGCATTATTCACATGTGAATAATATAAATACAGTCTATTATACAGCATTATTCACATGTGAATAATATAAATACAGTCTATTATACAGCATTATTCACATGTGAATAATGTAAACAGTCTATTATACAGCATTATTCACATGTGAATAATATAAATACAGTCTATTATACAGCATTATTCACATGTGAATAATGTAAACAGTCTATTACACAGCATTATTCACATGTGAATAATATAAATACAGTCTATTATACAGCATTATTCACATGTGAATAATATAAATACAGTCTATTATACAGCATTATTCACATGTGAATAATATAAATACAGTCTATTATACAGCATTATTCACATGTGAATAATATAAATAGTCTATTATACAGCATTATTCACATGGGAATAATATAAATACAGTCTATTATACAGCATTATTCACATGTGAATAATATAAATACAGTCTATTATACAGTCGGCTCTCTTGGTTGCTTTGTTGGGTCTGCTCCCCCCACCCCAGCTGACAAGGGTGTGGAACACCGCAGAGGCCACCACAGTGTATATGTTTTTTTTTTGTTGTAGTTGTTTTACTTTTGCAGCTGTTCTGTCTCCCTGTAATGTTTGATCCTGTTCTGTCTCCGTGTAATGTTTGTTCCTGTTCTGTCTCCCTGTAATTTTTGATCCTGTTCTGTCTCCCGGTAATGTTTGATCCTGTTCTGTCTCCCTGTAATGTTTGATCCTGTTCTGTCTACCTGTAATGTTTGATCCTGTTCTGTCTACCTGTAATGTTTGTCTGCTCTTGAATGGGATTGTGCTGAAAATCTTCATTTCTCCTCGGGGATTATTAAAGTATTTCTGATTCTGGTTCTGGTAAGTGTAAAAAAAACAAAAAACAAAACATTGATGTTTGATGTTTCCCTCATACACACATGCTTATGTGTGCTATGACTATGAGTTTTTTTTCCCCCTTGGCCTCAGTCAGTATTTCTGATTCTGATTCTGGTAAGTGTAAAAAAAACACACAAAAAAACATTGATGTTTGATGTTTCCCTCATACACACATGCTTATGTGTGCTATGACTATGAGGTTTTTTTCCCCCTTGGCCTCAGTCAGTATTTCTGATTCTGATTCTGGTAAGTGTAAAAAAAACAAAAAACAAAACATTGATGTTTGATGTTTCCCTCATACACACATGCTTATGTGTGCTATGACTAGGAGGTTTTTTTCCCCCTTGGCCTCAGTCAGTATTTCTGATTCTGATTCTGGTAAGTGTAAAAAAAACACACAAAAAAACATTGATGTTTTTGATGTTTCCCTCATACACACATGCTTATGTGTGCTATGACTATGAGGTTTTTTCCCCCCTTGGCCTCAGTCAGTATTTCTGATTCTGATTCTGGTAAGTGTAAAAAAAACAAAAAACAAAATATTGATGTTTGATGTTTCCCTCATACACACATGCTTATGTGTGCATGACTAGGAGGTTTTTTTTCCCCTTGGCCTCAGTCAGTATTTCTGATTCTGATTCTGGTAAGTGTAAAAAAAACAAAAAACAAAACATGGATGTTTGATGTTTCCCTCATACACACATGCTTATGTGTGCTATGACTATGAGGTTTTTTCCCCCTTGGCCTCAGTCAGTATTTCTGATTCTGATTCTGGTAAGTGTAAAAAAACAAAAAACAAAACATTGATGTTTTTTGTTTGCTTTATACACACATGCTTATGTGTGCTATGACTATGAGGTTTTTTTCCCCCTTGTCCTCAGTCAGTATTTCTGATTCTGATAAGTGTAAAAAAAACAAAAAACAAAACATTGATGTTCTATGTTTCCCTCATACACACATGCTTATGTGTGCTATGACTATGAGGTTTTTTTCCCCCTTGGCCTCAGTCAGTATTTCTGATTCTGATTCTGGTAAGTGTAAAAAAAAAAAAAAAAAAAAATATTGATGTTTGATGTTTCCCTCATACACACATGCTTATGTGTGCTATGACTATGAGGTTTTTTTCCCCTTGGCCTCAGTCAGTATTTCTGATTCTGATTCTGGTAAGTGTAAAAAAAAAAAAAAAAAAACATTGATGTTCTATGTTTCCCTCATACACACATGCTTATGTGTGCTATGACTATGAGTTTTTTTCCCCCTGGCCTCAGTCAGTATTTCTGATTCTGATTCTGGTAAGTGTAAAAAAAAACTAAAAAAAAACATTGATGTTTGAGGTTTCCCTCATACACACATGCTTATGTGTGCTATGACTATGAGGTTTTTTTTCCCCTGGCCTCAGTCAGTAGTTCTGATTCTGGTAAGTGTAAAAAAAAAAAAAACATTGATCTCTACATTTTTAGAATGTGCTATTTTTTTCCGAGAAAGAAAACAACCTGAAGTTGTCTTTATTTTTAGGTTATCATGCCATGATTTTACCAGTGTGGCCCACTTGGGAACAGACTTTCCTCCACGTGGCCCCTGAGCTGAAATGACTTTGACACCCCTGTGTTAAACAGTTCACTTTTTTTTTTCTTTACTGTGCCCATGAGGGCTTTGGAATTGATAGCCACCTCCGACCGCTTCCCCCCCCCCCCCCCCCCGCTCCCGCCCGTCCTCCCCACCGCACACTCCTCGCGCCCCAGTGAACCACAGCCAGCCACAGCTGCCTGGGCCAGATGTGGAAGGCAAGGCGAAAGGGAGGCGAAGGAACGCTGGAGGACAGGGTGAGGCCACCTCCCCGATGTGAGGGGGAGACACACAATGGCAACAAATTGATCGCGTGAAGTGCGGGAGGGGCGAGCGTGGAGCCGGACTTTTTTTTTTTTTTCTCCCATACCTGGCCTTGTCGTTAGAGACCACCTACCCTGACCGAGCCGAGCCCCTACGGGGGTGAATAATTCAATACTTCGCCAGCGTCACAGCACTTTTCACACTTTGACTCGCAACACGAGCGCAAAATAGCCTCTTCAAATGAGCAGAACATTTGGGAACACCGTGGATGGACTTGATTTATGTCGCGCTCGCACATCTCCTGGGGCTTGTCCGATTAGAGATAGGGGAGAGAAACCATGCGCTCACACACCCAGACATTTGCTTCTCATTACACACATGTAAGTGCTCACCACACACACACACACACACACACTTGTGCAATGTGGAACTCGCAGGGCACGACTGTGTCATGTGGACCAGCGGTAGACAAGAAGAGACGGAGGGGATGACAATGTCGCAATAGGACAGCTTGTGCAAACATTTGACACCGACCCGCTGTCAGCCTGGGGGGCCGCCACATTCTTACATGGTAAATAATGTGTGACCCATAACAACATTGGTACGTTGTAAGTTGTGGAGCACTTTGAAGGATAAAGGTGTTGTGGATAAGATTTATTATTAGATGAGGCAATTCCTGAAGGGATAGCGTGTGAATGCTCCAAATCAGAATCAGAATCAGAAATACTTTAACAATCCTCGAGGGGAAATGAAGATTTTCAGCACAACCCCTTTCAAGAGCAGACAAACATTACAGGGAGACAGAACAGGATCAAACATTACAGGGAGACAGAACAGGATCGCTGACGGGTCTGCCAACTTCTAGCGCCCCTTACAAAAAAGGTGAGGAACAGGTAAACGCTAAAAATAAAAAAAAAGTGTTTAACACAGGGGTGTCAAAGTCATTTCAGCTCAGGGGCCACATGGAGGAAAGTCTGTTCCCAAGTGGGCCGCACAGGTAAAATCATGGCATGATAACCTAAAAATAAAGACAACTTCAGATTGTTTTCTTTTTCGGGGGGAAATAGCACATTCTGAAAATGTAGAGATCAATGTTTTGTTTTTTTACACTTACCAGAATCAGAACTACTGACTGAGGCCAAGAGGGGTAAAAAAAACCTCATAGTCATAGCACACATAAGCATGTGTGTATGAGGGAAACATAGAACATCAATGTTTTGTTTTTTGTTTTTTTACACTTACTAGAATCAGAATCAGAAAAATGGACTGAGGACAAGGGGGAAAAAACCTCATAGTCATAGCACACATAAGCATGTGTGTATGAGGGAATCATCAAACATCAATGTTTTGTTTTTTGGTTTTTTTACACTTACCAGAATCAGAATCAGAAATACTGACTGAGGCCAAGGGGGGGGGGGGGGGGAAACCTCATAGTCATAGCACACATAAGCATGTGTGTATGAGGGAATCATCAAACATCAATGTTTTTTTTTGGTTTTTTTTACACTTACCAGAATCAGAATCAAAAATACTGACTGAGGCCAAGAGGGGGAAAAAACCTCATAGTCATAGCACACATAAGCATGTGTGTATGAGGGAAACATCAAACATCAATGTTTTGTTTTTTTACACTTACCAGAATCAGAATCATAAATACTTTAATAATCCCTGAGGGGAAATGAAGATTTCCAGCACAATCCCATTCAAGAGCAGACAAACATTACAGGGAGACAGAACAGGATCAAACATTACAGGGAGACAGAACAGGATCGCTGACGGGTCTGACAACTTCCGGCGGCTTTTACAAAAAAAGGTGAGGAACATGTAAATGCTAAAATTAAAAAAACTGTATTTAACACAGGGGTGTCAAAGTCATTTCAGCTCAGGGGCCACATGGAGGAAAGTCTGTCCCCAAGTGGGCCGCACTGGTAAAATCATGGCAAGATAACCTAAAAATAAAGACAACTTCAGATTGTTTTCTTTTTCGGGGGAAAATAGCACATTCTGAAAATGTAGAGATCAATGTTTTGTTTTTCTACACTTACCAGAATCAGAACTACTGACTGAGGCCAATGGGAAAACAACCTCATAGTCATAGCACACATAAGCATGTGTGTATGAGGGAATCATCAAACATCAATGTTTTGTTTTTTTACACTTACCAGAATCAGAATCAGAAATACTGACTGAGGCCAAGAGGGGAAAATACCTCATAGTCATAGCACACATAAGCATGTGTGTATGAGGGAAACATCAAACATCAATGTTTTGTTTTTTGTTTTTTTACACTTACCAGAATCAGAACTACTGACTGAGGCCAAGGGGGGAAAAAACCTCATAGTCATAGCACACATAAGCATGTGTGTATGAGGGAATCATCAAACATCAATGTTTTGTTTTTTGTTTTTTTACACTTACCAGAATCAGAATCAGAAATACTGACTGAGGCCAATAGGGGAACAAACCTCATAGTCATAGCACACATAAGCATGTGTGTATGAGGGAAACATAGAACATCAATGTTTTGTTTTTTGTTTTTTTTACACTTACCAGAATCAGAATCAGAAATATTGACTGAGGCCAAGGGGTAAAAAACCTCATAGTCATAGCACACATAAGCATGTGTGTATGAGGGAATCATCAAACATCAATGTTTTGTTTTTTGTTTTTTTACACTTACCAGAATCAGAATCAGAAATACTGACTGAGGCCAAGAGGGTAAAAAAAACCTCATAGTCATAGCACACATAAGCATGTGTGTATGAGGGAAACATCAAACATCAATGTTTTGTTTTTTGTTTTTTTACACTTACTAGAATCAGAATCAGAAATACTGACTGAGGCCAAGAGGGGGAAAAAACCTCATAGTCATAGCACACATAAGCATGTGTGTATGAGGGAAACATCAAACATCAATGTTTTGTTTCTTTACACTTACCAGAATCAGAATCAGAAATACTTTAATAATCCCAGAGGGGAAATGAAGATTTTCAGCACAATCCCATTCAAGAGCAGACAAACATTACAGGGAGACAGAACAGGATCAAACATTACAGGGAGACAGAACAGGATCGCTGACGGGTCTGCCAACTTCCGGCGCCCCTTACAAAAAAGGTGAGAAACATGTAAATGCTAAAATAAAATAAACTGTATTTAACACAGGGGTGTCAAAGTCATTTCAGCTCAGGGGCCACATGGAGGAAAGTCTGTTCCCAAGTGGGCCGCACTGGTAAAATCATGGCATGATAACCTAAAAATAAAGACAACTTCAGATTGTTTTCTTTTTCGGGGGGAAATAGCACATTCTGAAAATGTAGAGATCAATGTTTTGTTTTTTTACACTTACCAGAATCAGAACTACTGACTGAGGCCAAGAGGGGTAAAAAAAACCTCATAGTCATAGCACACATAAGCATGTGTGTATGAGGGAAACATAGAACATCAATGTTTTGTTTTTTGTTTTTTTACACTTACTAGAATCAGAATCAGAAAAATGGACTGAGGACAAGGGGGAAAAAACCTCATAGTCATAGCACACATAAGCATGTGTGTATGAGGGAATCATCAAACATCAATGTTTTGTTTTTTGGTTTTTTTACACTTACCAGAATCAGAATCAGAAATACTGACTGAGGCCAAGGGGGGGGGGGGGGGGGGAAACCTCATAGTCATAGCACACATAAGCATGTGTGTATGAGGGAATCATCAAACATCAATGTTTTTTTTTGGTTTTTTTTACACTTACCAGAATCAGAATCAAAAATACTGACTGAGGCCAAGAGGGGGAAAAAACCTCATAGTCATAGCACACATAAGCATGTGTGTATGAGGGAAACATAGAACATGAATGTTTTGTTTTTTGTTTTTTTACACTTACCAGAATCAGAATCATAAATACTTTAATAATCCCTGAGGGGAAATGAAGATTTTCAGCACAATCCCATTCAAGAGCAGACAAACATTACAGGGAGACAGAACAGGATCAAACATTACAGGGAGACAGAACAGGATCGCTGACGGGTCTGACAACTTCCGGCGGCTTTTACAAAAAAAGGTGAGGAACATGTAAATGCTAAAATTAAAAAAACTGTATTTAACACAGGGGTGTCAAAGTCATTTCAGCTCAGGGGCCACATGGAGGAAAGTCTGTTCCCAAGTGGGCCGCACTGGTAAAATCATGGCAAGATAACCTAAAAATAAAGACAACTTCAGATTGTTTTCTTTTTCGGGGGAAAATAGCACATTCTGAAAATGTAGAGATCAATGTTTTGTTTTTCTACACTTACCAGAATCAGAACTACTGACTGAGGCCAATGGGAAAACAACCTCATAGTCATAGCACACATAAGCATGTGTGTATGAGGGAATCATCAAACATCAATGTTTTGTTTTTTTACACTTACCAGAATCAGAATCAGAAATACTGACTGAGGCCAAGAGGGGAAAATACCTCATAGTCATAGCACACATAAGCATGTGTGTATGAGGGAAACATCAAACATCAATGTTTTGTTTTTTGTTTTTTTACACTTACCAGAATCAGAACTACTGACTGAGGCCAAGGGGGGAAAAAACCTCATAGTCATAGCACACATAAGCATGTGTGTATGAGGGAATCATCAAACATCAATGTTTTGTTTTTTGTTTTTTTACACTTACCAGAATCAGAATCAGAAATACTGACTGAGGCCAATAGGGGAACAAACCTCATAGTCATAGCACACATAAGCATGTGTGTATGAGGGAAACATAGAACATCAATGTTTTGTTTTTTGTTTTTTTTACACTTACCAGAATCAGAATCAGAAATATTGACTGAGGCCAAGGGGTAAAAAACCTCATAGTCATAGCACACATAAGCATGTGTGTATGAGGGAATCATCAAACATCAATGTTTTGTTTTTTGTTTTTTTACACTTACCAGAATCAGAATCAGAAATACTGACTGAGGCCAAGAGGGTAAAAAAAACCTCATAGTCATAGCACACATAAGCATGTGTGTATGAGGGAAACATCAAACATCAATGTTTTGTTTTTTGTTTTTTTACACTTACTAGAATCAGAATCAGAAATACTGACTGAGGCCAAGAGGGGGAAAAAACCTCATAGTCATAGCACACATAAGCATGTGTGTATGAGGGAAACATCAAACATCAATGTTTTGTTTCTTTACACTTACCAGAATCAGAATCAGAAATACTTTAATAATCCCAGAGGGGAAATGAAGATTTTCAGCACAATCCCATTCAAGAGCAGACAAACATTACAGGGAGACAGAACAGGATCAAACATTACAGGGAGACAGAACAGGATCGCTGACGGGTCTGACAACTTCCGGCGGCTTTTACAAAAAAAGGTGAGGAACATGTAAATGCTAAAATTAAAAAAACTGTATTTAACACAGGGGTGTCAAAGTCATTTCAGCTCAGGGGCCACATGGAGGAAAGTCTGTTCCCAAGTGGGCCGCACTGGTAAAATCATGGCATGATAACCTAAAAATAAAGACAACTTCAGATTGTTTTCTTTTTCGGGGAAAAATAGCACATTCTGAAAATCTGAAAAATTCTGAAAAATATCTGGTCCGAGCCGAGGATGTGGTTGTGGCTTGTGCAGCCCTTTGAGACACTCGTGATTTAGGGCTATGTAAGTAAACATTGATTGATGATTGATTGATTGAAAATGTAGATAATGTTTTGTTTTTTGTTTTTTTACACTTACCAGAATCAGAATCAGAAATACTTTAATAATCCCTGAGGACAGGATCAAACATTACAGGGAGACAGAACAGGATCAAACATTACAGGGAGACAGAACAGGATCGCTGACGGGTCTGACAACTTCCAGCGCCCCTTACAAAAAAGGTGAGAAACAGGTAAACGCTAAAAATTTAAAAAACCTGTTTAACACAGGGGTGTCAAAGTATTACGGAATTCCTGGAATTTCAGGAAAACCGGGAATTTTTCCGGTTCAAAAATCAACTTCGTTTTTTTGTTCTGATTAAGAGGAATGTTTTGACGGTGGAATGGTTGAAGTGGGTTGAAAAATTAGGGAGGAGTAGTCGCCAGAAAAAAGGGTGGAAATAGGGCTTTGGAAAACCAGGAATTCTGGAAAATCCTGGAATTTTTTTGGAACTTGGAAAAAGAGTAGTTTAAATTTCCAGGATGGTGTAATTTTTTGAAGGTGGAATGATTTGAATAGGTTGAAAAATGTGGGAATTGTGCAACTGGGAAAAATGGCCAATTTATTTTGAATGGTGAAAATAAAAAAATAGGAATTACGGGAAATCCTGGAATTTTTTTAGAATTGTTGAAGTAGAGCACACTATTCCCAAACAGGCTGAATATTTTGAAGTTAGAACAGTTTGAATCAGATGATAAATGTGGGAATTGTGGAACTTTGAAGAATGTCCCATGGATCTCAATGGGAATTTCTCCCAAAAATTGGGAATTTCGGGAAAATCGGGAATTTTTTGAAAATGGTAAAAAAAAAAAAAACTTGAATGGTCTGAATGAGTTAAAATAGTTGGTGTTGGAATTGTTCAAATCGGTGGAGAAATGTTGAAGTAATAACATGTTGAATTGAGAAATGGTATTACGGAATTCCTGGAATTTCAGGAAAACCGGGAATTTTTCCGGTTAAAAAATCAACTTCGTTTTTTTGTTCTGATTAAGAGGAATGTTTTGACGGTGAAACGGTTGAAGTGGGTTGAAAAATGTGGGAGGAGTAGTCGCCAGAAAAAAGGGTGGAAATAGACCTTTGGAAAACGAGGAATTCTGAAAAATCCTGGAATTTTTTTGAACTTGGAAAAAGAGTAGTTTAAATTTCCAGGATGGTGTAATTTGTTGAAGGTGGAATGATTTGAATAGGTTGAAAAATGTGGGAATTGTGCAACTGGGAAAAATGGCCAATTTATTTTGAATGGTGAAAATAAAAAAATAGGAATTATGGGAAATCCTGGAATTTTTTTAGAATTTTTGAAGTAGAGCACACTATTCCCAAACAGGCTGAATATTATGAAGTTGTAACAGTTTGAATCAGATGATAAATGTGGGAATTGTGGAACTTTGAAGAATGTCCCATGGATCTCAATGGGAATTTCTCCCAAAAATTGGGAATTTCGGAAAAATCGGGAATTTTTTGAAAATGGTAAAAAAAAAAAACTTGAATGGTCTGAATGAGTTAAAATGTTTGCTGTTGGAATTGTTCAAATCGGTGGAGAAATGTTGAAGTAATAACATGTTGAATTGAGAAATGGTATTACGGAATTCCTGGAATTTCAGGAAAACCGGGAATTTTTCCGGTTCAAAAATCAACTTCGTTTTTTTGTTCTTATAAGAGGAATGTTTTGACGGTGGAACGGTTGAAGTGGGTTGAAAAATGTGGGAGGAGTAGTCGCCAGAAAAAAGGGTGGAAATAGAGCTTTGGAAAACAAGGAATTCTGGAAAATCCTGGAATTTTTTTGGAACTTGGAAAAATAGTAGTTTAAATTTCCAGAATGGTGGAATGTGTTGAAGGTGGAATGATTTGAATAGGTTGAAAAATGTGGGAATTGTGCAACTTGGAAAAATGGCCAATTTATTTTGAATGGGAAAAAATTACAACAAAAAATAGGAATTATGGGAAATCCTGGAATATTTTTTAGAATTGTTGAAGTAGAGCACACAATTCCCAAACAGGCTGAATATTTTGAAGTTGGAACACTTTGAATTAGATGAAAAATGTGGGAATTGTGGAACTTTGAAAAATGTCCCATTAATTTCAATAGGAATTTCCCAAACATTCGGGAATTTTGGGTAAAGCGGGAATTTTTTTGTGAATGGTAAAAAAAAAAGTAATGATCTGAATGAGTTGAAATTGTTGGTGTTGACATTTTTAAAATTGGTCGAGAATTGTTGACGTAGTAACATGTTGAATTGAAAAATTGTGTTACAAAACTCCTGGAATGTCAGGAAAACCGGGAATTTTTCCAGGCTGAATATTTTGAAGTTGGAACAGTTTGAATTAAATGAAAAATGTGGGAATTATGGAACTTTGAAGAATGTCCCATTGAGTTGAAATGTTTGGTCTTGGAATTTTTCAAATCGGTGGAGAAATGTTGACGTAGTAACATTTTGAATTGAAAAATGGTATTATGGAACTCCTGGAATTCCAGGAAAACAGGGAATTTTTCCAGTTGAAAAAACAACTTAGTTTGTTGTCCTGATTAAGAGGAATGTTTTGACGGTGGAACGGTTGAAGTGGGTGGAAAAATGTGGAAGGAGTAGTCGCCAGTAAAAAGGGTGGAAATAGGGCTTTGGAAAACCAGGAATTCTGGAAAATCCTCAAAAAAAATTTAACTTGGAAAAATGATCGTTTGAATTTCCAGGAGGGTGGAATATGTTGAAGGTGGAATGGTTGGAATCGGTTGGAAAAAACGTGGAAATGGTGGAAGTTTGAAAAATGTACAATTAATTTTGAATGGGGAAAATGTCCCGGAAAACCTGGAATTCTGGGAAATCTGGGAATTTTTGGAATTCGTCAAGGGAAAGCCCGCGATTCCCGAACAGGCTGAACAGTTCGAAGTTGGAACGCCTTGAATCGGGTGAAAAATGTGGAAGGTAGAGCGCGCCAAAATATGGAGAAGAGGAAAAATAATAAATAGTTACATTTTGGTGTAGAAAAGCATGTGTGTGAATGTTTGGAGCATTCACACAATTATTATTACCCAGCACTTTTATAGCCGTCAAATGTACCAAATGCATAAAAAAAATGTTTTTATGGCTGTCAAAAAGATTATTTTGAACAGAAATACATACAATTGCATGTGCAAGGTGTATTTCAGTGCACTATATTAAGATGTGTATGCAAAAGAAGTAACAGGATGAGGGTCATGTATTAAAATCATGTATTAAAATCATGTATTAAAATCATGTATTAAATCATGTATTAAAATCATGTATTAAAATCATGTATTAAAATCATGTATTAAATCATGTATTAAAATCATGTATTAAATCATGTATTAAAATCATGTATTAAATCATGTATTAAAATCATGTATTAAATCATGTATTAAAATCATGTATTAAATCATGTATTAAAATCATGTATTAAATCATGTATTAAAATAATGTATTAAATCATGTATTAAAATCATGTATTAAAATCATGTATTAAATCATGTATTAAAATCATGTATTAAATCATGTAATAAAATCATGTATTAAAATCATGTATTAAAATCATGTATTAAATCATGTATTAAAATCATGTATTAAAATCATGTATTAAATCATGTATTAAAATCATGTATTAAATCATGTATTAAAATCATGTAATAAATCATGCATTAAAATCATGTATTAAAATCATGTATTAAAATCATGTATTAAATCATGTATTAAAATCATGTATTAAATCATGTATTAAAATAATGTATTAAATCATGTATTAAAATCATGTATTAAAATCATGTATTAAAATCATGTTTTAAAATCATGTATTAAAATCATGTATTTAAATCATGTATTAAAATCATGTATTAAATCATGTATTAAAATCATGTATTAAAATCATGTATTAAAATCATGTTTTAAAATCATGTATTAAAATCATGTATTTAAATCATGTATTAAAATCATGTATTAAAATCATGTATTAAAATCATGTATTTATAAGAAGTGGACTTGAAGTGGGTGTGGCATGGATGATTGTTTGGCGCCCAATAAAAGACTAAAGACTAATGTTAAAGCAGCATAAATCTACTGGAGCCTATCCCAGTGTTACAATCATGTATTAAAATCATGTATTAAAATCATGTATTAAAATCATGTATTAAAATCATTTATTTAAATCATGTATTAAATTATGTATTAAAATCATGTATTAAAATCATGTATTAAAATCATGTATTAAAATCATGTATTTAAATCATGTATTAAAATCATGTATTTAAATCATGTATTAAAATCATGTATTAAATCATGTATTAAAATCATGTATTAAAATCGATGAAACGAAACATAAGTCGATAAATATTTGTACACGATATACGAAGGAAGAAAATAAGTCAGACATCAGCCGTAGAGTAAATACTGTATTGACTAAAATGATATACACTGTATATATATGTATATATATATATATATATATATATATATATATATATATATATATATATATATATATATATATATATATATATATATATATATAGTGTGTACATATATATATATATATATATATATGTACACACTGTATGTATATATATATATATATATATATATATATATATATATATATATATATATATATATATATATATATATATATATATATATATATATATATATATATATATATATGTATATAGACATGTTTTATAATCTAGTTTTCTTCAAAATAGCTACCCTTTGCTCTGATTACTGCTTTGCACACTCTTGGCATTCTCTCCATGAGCTATATATATATACACTATATTGCCAAAAGTATTTGTCCACCTGCCTTGACTCACATATGAACTTGAAGTGTCATCCCATTCCTAACCCATAGGGTTCAACATGACACATTTTGCAGCTATTACAGCTTCAACTCTTCTGGGAAGGCTGTCCACAAGGTTGCGGAGTGTGTTTATAGGAATTTTCCACCATCCTTCCAAAAGTGCATTGGTGAGGTCACACACTGATGTTTGGTGGAGAAGGCGTGGCTCTCGGTCTCCGTTCTAATTCATCCCAAAGGGGTTCTATGGGGTTAAGGTCAGGACTCTGTGCAGGCCAGTCAAGTTCATCCACACCAGACTCTGTTATCCATGTCTTTATGGACCTTGTCATGTTGGAAGAGGAAGGGACCTGCTCCAAACTGTTCCCACAAGGTTGGGAGCATGGAATTGTCCAAAATGTTTTGGTATGCTGGAGCATTCAAAGTTCCTTTCACTGGAACTAAGGAGCCAAGCCCAGCTCCTGAAAAACAACCCCACACCATAATTCTGATCATTTGGATGGATGGCCAAATACTTTTGGCAATATATATTTATTTAATTTTTTTTTTTTTTTTTTTTTCTTCATTTTTTTTTTTTTTTTGAATTTATTTAATTTTTTTTCAGAGAAAAAAGTCTTTAGGCAAGGGCCAGGGAAATTTAAACATGCACGGTGGCACCAAACATAGAAAGATGATATCTTTGTTACTCCAATCTACCAGTTGTTATTTCACTAATATTGAAAAGCATAGTGTAAAAAAAGGGTGTCTTTAAATAGTAGAGTACTATATTTGACCAAAAAACTGGTCTATGAAGAGAGTGGCTGTCCTATTTTCTGGATTTTTTTGTTTTTTTTTACTCTAAACAACCATGATATCAATACTTCATGCCCGTGTATCGATACTGTTCAATAATACACATCAAGACGTTGTCCCGCAGCTACTATAAACACCTCCTCTGAAGCATCGCATTGCCTTCACTTCAGCGCTATGTGCAATAAAAAGTAAGAAGTGTTAATGACCTCGCTCCTTACCAAGGGGTTCACTTTATTCGTTACCGCCTTTAAAGGGGATGTGTCTTTTTAGCTCGAGCATTACCTGCCGTTAGTTACTTTTTATACCTGGTGCCCCATGCTGTTTAACACCAGTGTTAATAGAACATGATGTAACCACAGCATGTGTGGCTGTGCTGGCTGCAAAGTAGCAGTATTGGACTGCAGAGGGGTTCTATATTTTAAATGTTATCACTAGATAATAGAACATGTTAAAACAGAAAATAAGCAGATCTTAAAAGTAAATGAACAAGTTGATTAATAAGTCATTTTCTAATGACTAATTAGGAGCCTTTGTTTGTTTACTTACTACTAAAAGACAAGTTGTCTAATACGTTCACTATTTTATTTACCTAAATGACAATAATAAACATATGTTTCATGTACCCTAAGATTTTTTGTTCAAATAAAGCCAATAATGCCATTTTTTTGTGGTCCCCTTTATATAGAAAAGTATCGAAAAGTATCAAAATACATTTTGGTACCGGTGCTAAAATATTTGTATCGGGGACAACCCTACTAAAAGAGACAAATGTTCTTGTCAAGACGGGGTTTTCGCTTACTGCGGGGTCGTTCTCCCAGGAAGGCAAACGGAAGACTCCGGACAGGACTTGCAGGTAGGAACATGATTTAGTTTTAAGAAACAATCAACGAGGTACAAAACAAAAAACAACCCGAAGGCACGCGGAAGCTAAGGCAAAAACTTATGACATGAAACTATAGACATGAACCTCACAAAACTGTGGCATGAAACAAACACGAAACTGTGGCATGAAACAACTCGCATTAACCATGGCATAGAACAAACACAAAACTGTGGCATGAAACAACTAGCATTAACTATGGCATAGAACAAACACAAAACTGTGGCATGAAACAACTAGCATTAACTATGGCATAGAACAAACACCAAACTGTGGCATGAAACAACTAGCATCAACTATGGCATACAACAAACACCAAACTGTGGCATGAAACAACTAGCATTAACTATGGCATAGAACAAACACCAAACTGTGGCATGAAACAACTAGCATTAACTATGGCATAGAACAAACACGAAACTGTGGCATGAAACAACTAGCATTAACCATGGCATAGAACAAACACGAAACTGTGGCATGAAACAACTAGCATTAACTATGGCATAGAACAAACACGAAACTGTGGCGTGAAACAACTAGCATTAACTATGGCATGGAACAAACACAAAACTGTGGCATGAAACAACTAGCATTAACTATGTCATACAACAAACACCAAACTGTGGCATGAAACAACTAGCATTAACTATGGCATGGAACAAACACGAAACTGTGGCATGAAACAACTAGCATTAACTATGGCATAGAACAAACACCAAACTGTGGCATGAAACAACTAGCATTAACTATGGCATAGAGCAAACACCAAACTGTGGCATGAAACAACTAGCATTAACTATGGCATGGAGCAAACACCAAACTGTGGCATGAAACAACTAGCATTAACTATGGCATGGAACAAACACGAAACTGTGGCATGAAACAACTAGCATTAACTATGGCATAGAACAAACACCAAATTGTGGCATGAAACAACTAGCATTAACTATGGCACAGAACAAACACCAAACTGTGGCGTGAAACAACTAGCATTAACTATGGCATGGAACAAACACCAAACTGTGGCATGAAACAACTAGCATTAACTATGGCATGGAACAAACACGAAACTGTGGCATGATACAACTAGCAAAACTATGGCATAGAACAAACACCAAACTGTGGCATGAAACAACTAGCATTAACTATGGCATAGAACAAACACCAAACTGTGGCATGAAACAACTAGCATTAACTATGGCATGGAACAAACACGAAACTGTGGCATGAAACAACTAGCATTAACTATGGCATAGAACAAACACGAAACTGTGGCATGAAACAACTAGCATTAACTATGGCATAGAACAAACACGAAACTGTGGCATGAAACAACTAGCATTAACTATGGCATAGAACAATCACGAAACTGTGGCATGAAATCAATAATGACACCAGGACGACTGACTGGCAAAGGCAGGCTTAAATAGTCCTCTGATTAGAAGCAGGTGCGCGTCCCGAACACCAGAGGCAGGTGGAAATCATAAGTAGCCATGGTAACTAAAACAAACTCAGGCGTCAAACAGGAAGTAAAAGAGTCCAACACTAACAGAACATAACAAAAAACATGATCCGGACCACGGATCATGACAGTTCTAATATTTTATGGGGTCCCTGTCAGTCATAGGCCCCATAAATGTTCTATATAACACCAGCCACCCCAATACAATGATTACTGTACATCCATCCATTTTCTACCGCTTGTCCCGTTCGGGTGGCGGTGGGGTGCAGGAGCCTAGGTCAGCTGCCTTCGGGCGGAAGGCGAGGTACACCCTGGACAAGTCACCACCTCATCACAAAGCCTCTCTAATGTAAAGTATCAAAGAAGAGAATAATAAGTGATTATTACATTTTAACAGAAGTGTAGATAGAACACGTTGAAACAGAAAATAAGCACATATTAACAGTAAATGAACAAGTAGATTAATAATCCATTTTATACAGTTTGTCCCTCATAATGTGTACAAAATAATAGGTGTATAAATGACACAATATGTTACTGCAGACTAATTAGGAGTCTTTGTTTGTTTACTTACTACTAAAAGACAAGTTGTCTAGTATGTTCACTATTTTATTTAAGGAATAAATTGCAATAATAAACATATGTTTCATGTACCCTAATATTATTTAATATTATTTAATATTAATATTAATATTATTTAATATTATTTAAGGGCTAAATTACAATAATAAACATATGTTTCATGTACCTTAATATTATTTAATATTAATATTAATATTATTTAAGATTATTTAAGGACTAAATTACAATAATAAACATATGTTTCATGTACCCTAATATTATTTAATATTAATATTAATATTATTTAATATTATTTAAGGGCTAAATTACAATAATAAACATATGTTTCATGTACCCTAATATTATTTAATATTATTTAATATTAATATTAATATTATTTAATATTATTTAAGGACTAAATTACAATAATAAACATATGTTTCATATACCCTAATATTATTTAATATTATTTCATATTAATATTAATATTATTTAATATTATTTAAGGGCTAAATTACAATAATAAACATATGTTTCATGTACCCTAATATTATTTAATATTAATATTAATATTATTTAAGATTATTTAAGGACTAAATTACAATAATAAACATATGTTTCATGTACCCTAATATTATTTAATATTAATATTAATATTATTTAATATTATTTAAGGGCTAAATTACAATAATAAACATGTTTCATGTACCCTAATATTATTTAATATTATTTAATATTAATGTTAATATTATTTAATATTATTTAAGGACTAAATTACAATAATAAACATATGTTTCACGTACCCCAATATTATTTAATATTATTTAATATTAATATTATTTAATATTATTTAAGGACTAAATTACAATAATAAACAGATCTTTCATGTACCCTAATATTATTTAATATTAATATTAATATTATTTAATATTATTTAAGAACTAAATTGCAATAATAAACATATGTTTCATGTACCCTAATATTATTTAACATTAATATTAATATTATTTAATATTATTTAAGGACTAAATTGCAATAATAAACATATGTTTAATGTATCCTAATATTATTTAATATTATTTAATATTAATATTAATATTATTTCATATTATTTAAGGACTAAATTACAATAATAAACATGTTTCATCTACCCTAATATTATTTAATATTAATATTAATATTATTTAATATTATTTAAGGACTCAATTGCAATAATAAACATATGTTTCATGTACCCTAATATTATTTAATATTATTTAATATTAATATTAATATTATTTAATATTATTTAAGGACTAAATTGCAATAATAAACATATGTTTCATGTACCCTAATATTATTTAATATTAATATTATTTAATATTATTTAAGGACCAAATTACAATAATAAACATATGTTTCATGTACCCTAATATTATTTAATATTATTTAATATTAATATTAATATTATTTAATATTATTTAAGGACTAAATTGCAATAATAAACATATGTTTCATGTACCCTAATATTATTTAATAAGTATTCATATTAATATTAATATCATTTAATATTATTTAAGGACTAAATTACAATAATAAACATATGTTTCATGTACCCTAAGATTTTTTGTTCAAATAAAGCCAATAATGACATTTTTTGTGGTCCCCTTTATCTACAAAAGTATCGAAAAGTATCGAAATACATTTTGGTACCGGTACTAAAATATACACTACTAAAAAATACAAATGTTCTAATATTTTATGGGGTCCCTGTCAGTCATAGGCCCCATAATGCTCTATAACACCAGCCACCCCAATACAATGAATATTGTACACGTCTAGTTGACAAAGGGTGTCGTCTTTAAGCCTAATGATACTCGCGAGGGGACAGTGACCCACCCGGAGGGGTCATGGAAGCTTGCTGGGTGCCAGTAACTCTCCCTCGGGGGCCAAGGAAGTCCACCAGGGTCCAGTAACGCTGACCGGGAGGCGGTGCGGAGAACAAAGAGGCTGTCAGGGGCAGGATTGTACATTAGGGATGTGGAGGAGACAGATCACACACAGCACAGCAGCTGTTGATGTCTGACAGGAAGTGCTGCTTAGTGTGTGTTGTGTGTGCGTGTGTGTGTGTGTTTGTGTGTGTGTGGCCCGCTCCGTGATGGCGGGTCACGGCTCTACAGTCAGCAGGAAGTGACCCAAAACATTCAAGCACATGGCGATTTAAGTCCAAGTGTGCTATTATTGGAAGTTAAGTGTTGATATTGCACATTATATACTGTACATACATGTATGTAGATATGTATGCTCGGGCAGCAGAATGACATCATTCTTCTGACATGTATGAAGTCACAAATGGCCTACGTGAGCTTGTAAGAATATTTGGAATACTTTAGCAGAGATGCTAAATTTAGCCGCCCCTTGACTTTCCCTCACACCCCCCCCCCCCCCAACACTTCTGCCTTCTATTCTGAAACAATGGACCCCCAACCCCCTCCCGCAGGTCCCTCCACCATCCTTCCCTATCACACACACACACCCACACACACACTTGTGTATTTCTCACCTTCTTGAGACCTCTGAAAAGTGCCTCCCTCTTTAGGACCAGCCTTTCTAGATATATAAAGAAGTGTATTTACAACATTAATAATATATACATACTATGCAAATATTTAAAAAAAACTTGTTGTGAAAAATGAGTTGGAATTTCACAAGAAAAAGGTCACAATTTCACAAGAAAAACTTTGAATTTTGGCAGTATTATAGTAAATGTGGTCATTTTACTCGACGCAAGTCAAAATTTTACGAGAAAACTGAACATTTGTGCAATATTTTGATAAAAGTTGGAATTTTACTCAATAACAGTCGCAATTGTACAAGAAAAGGCTTAACATTTGGGCAATTTTATGAAAAGAGTCGTAATTTTACTCAACAAAAGTCACAAAGTTAAATTTTACTTGGCAAAAATTATGACAAAAGTCATAATTTTACTCCAAAAATGACCCTATTTTCCAAGATCATTAAAAAAAATTGGCAATATTGTGAGAAAATTAAAAAGTTAAATAAAAAGTAATGATTTTACATTAAAAAAAAAAGTAATAATTTTTCGGGAAAATATTGCAATATTACAGAAGCAGAAAGAATTTGAGAAATTGTGAGAAAAAGACTGCTTTTAGTTAATTGTTTTATTTTATTTTTTATTTTTTATTGGTTCTTAATCTTCATTTTTTACTTCAAGTTATTACAGTATGTCTCTATATACATATTTATTTTTATACATTTTGGCAGTATTATAATAAATGTGGTCATTTTACTCGACGCAAGTCAAAATTTTACAAGAAAACTGAACATTTGTGCAATATTTTGATAAAAGTTGGAATTTTACTCATTAACAGTCGCAATTGTACAAGAAAAGGCTTAACATTTGGGCAATTTTATGAAAAGAGTCGTAATTTTACTCAAGAAAAGTCACAAACTTTTAAATTTTACTTGGCAAAAATTATGACAAAAGTCATAATTTTACTCCAAAAATGTCCCTATTTTCCAAGAACATAAAAAAAAATTGGCAATATTGTGAGAAAATTAAAAATTAAAATAAAAAGTAATGATTTTACATTAAAAAAAAAAAGTAATAATTTTTCGAGAAAATATTGCAATATTAAAGAAGCAGAAATAATTTGAGAAATTGTGAGAAAAAGACTGCTTTTAGTTAATTGTTTTATTTTATTTTTTATTGGTTCTTAATCTTCATTCTTTACTTCAAGTTATTACAGTATGTCTCTATATACATATTTATTTTTATACATTTTGGCAGTATTATAATAAATGTGGTCATTTTACTCGACGCAAGTCAAAATTTTACAAGAAAACTGAACATTTGTGCAATATTTTGATAAAAGTTGGAATTTTACTCAATAACAGTCGCAATTGTACAAGAAAAGGCTTAGCATTTGGGCAATTTTATGAAAAAGAGTCGTAATTTTACTCAACAAAAGTCACAAACTTTTAAATTTTACTTGGCAAAAATTATGACAAAAGTCATAATTTTACTCCAAAAATGTCCCTATTTTACAAGAACATTAAAAAAATTGGCAATATTGTGAGAAAATTAAAAGTTAAATAAAAAGTAATGATTTTACATTTTAAAAAAAGTAATAATTTTTCGAGAAAATATTGCAATATTACAGAAGCAGAAATAATTTGAGAAATTGTGAGAAAAAGACTGCTTTTAGTTAATTGTTTTATTTTATTTTTTATTTTTTATTGGTTCTTAATCTTCATTCTTTACTTCAAGTTATTACAGTATGTCTCTATATACATATTTATTTTTATACATTTTGGCAGTATTAAAATAAATGTGGTCATTTTACTCGACGCAAGTCAAAATTTTACAAGAAAACTGAACATTTGTGCAATATTTTTATAAAAGTTGGAATTTTACTCAATAACAGTCGCAATTGTACAAGAAAAGGCTTAACATTTGGGCAATTTTATGAAAAAGAGTCGTAATTTTACTCAACAAAAGTCGCAAACTTTTAAATTTTACTTGGCAAAAATTATGACAAAAGTCATAATTTTACTCCAAAAATGTCCCTACTTTACAAGAACATTAAAAAAAAATTGGCAATATTGTGAGAAAAGTCAGAATTTGCATTAAAAATGAATCATTTTACATTTAAAAAAAGTAATAATTTTACGAGAAAATATTGCAATATTACCGAAACAGGAAGAATATGAGAAATTCTTCCCAATTTTATAAAAAAAAAAAGTCGACATATTGTGAGAAAATGACTGCTTTTAGTTTTTTTGTTTTTTTTTGTTAGTTTTTTTTGTTTGTAATTGGTTTTTAATCTTCATTCTTCACACACAATTTCACAAGAAAAACTTGGAATTTTGGCAGTATTATAATAAAAGTCATAATTTTACTCGATGCAAGTCAAAATTTTACAAGAAAAACTGAACATTTGTGCAGGATTATAATAAAAGTTGGAATTTTACTCAATAACAGTCGCAATTGTACAAGAAAAGGCTTAAAATTTGGGCAATTTTATGAAAAGAGTCGTAATTTTACTCAACAAAAGTCACAATTTTACAAAGAAACTTTTAAATTTTACTTGGCAAAAATCATGACAAAAGTCATAGTTTTACTCCAAAAATGTCCCTATTTTACAAAAAAAAAAAAAAAATGGCAATATTGTGAGAAAATTAAAAAGTTAAATAAAAAGTAATAATTTTATATAAAAAAAAAAAGTAATAATTTTACGAGAAAATATTTCAATATTACAGAAGCAGAAAGAATATGAGAAATTCTTCCCAATTTTATAAGGAAAAAGTCGACACATTGTGAGAAAAAGACTGCTTTTAGTTAATTGTTTTATTTTATTTTTTATTTTTAATTGGTTTTTAATATTCATTCTTTACTTCAAGTTATTACAGTATGTCTCTATATACATATTTATTTTTATAAATTTTGGCAGTATTAGAATAAATGTGGTAATTTTACTCGACGCAAGTCAAAATTTTACAAGAAAAACTGAACATTTGTACAATGTTATGAGAAAAGTTGTAACTTTACTCAATATCAGTCGCAATTGTACAAGAAAAGGCTTAAAATGTTGGCAATTTTATGAAAAGAGTCGTCATTTTACTCGACAAAAGTCGCAATTTTATAAGGAAACTTTAAAATGTTACTTGGCAAAAATCATGACAAAAGTCATAATTTTACTCCAAAAATGTCCCTATTTTACAAGAACAACAAAAAAAATTGGCAATATTGTGATAATAGTAAAAAATTTGCATAAAAAATGAATAATTTTACATTAAAAATAGTCATCATTTTACGAGAAAATATTTCAATATTACCGAAACAGAAAGAATATGAGAAATTGTTCCGGAAGTCCTTCTTTAGCTTGTTTTATCATATATTGCTGCCTTTGCACCTGTCAATGTTTACTTTTGTATGCACATTAAATCAACAAAAAAAATCCTGACTTTGGAGCAATGTTCACGGACTCTAGTATTTGGCTCTCTATTAGATGCAATGGTTTTCTGTATTGGGACCATGATTTATGTCCTAACTTGTCCACACCTCCTCATATGGAAGCTACTTTTCCTTCTTGATGTCTCAAGAAGGTTGACAATACAAGAACACACACACACGCACACATTTCCTGTCCCATTATTGAATGTTTTACCTCTCCCCTCCAAAAAGGTGTGTTCATCTGGCCTCTAGAGTCCCAGGAGGAAGAGCAACAATGTCCCTGAGCTGTACTCACTTTTCACAAGTCCTTTCTATGTGGCGAGCGCAAAACTGGGCCTTTTAGCGGACAGGAAGTAACTCTCGGAGGCAAGGAAATGAGGTTACTGGAGTCCGTGTGATTACCACTGCAGTGACACACCTGCCCGGCTTGTGGTGACCTTCAGGAGTTACATCATCCGGAGGCCTAGAAGTGCCATGGCGGTTTGGCGACTACATTATCTCCCTCACCCCCACTCTGGGGGTCTGCAGTAGCACACAAACAAGGCTGAGCTCCTTCCTGTTTTGGTGGACGGGTGACACATGTCACCTAAAAATGGACTTTGTTATCGTCAATTCTGTGAGGAAGCTTCACGGCAGCTCATTAGTTGACCCCGCTCATTTTCCTCCTATTTCACTCGCCGGGGTTATCACTTGCATGCATTCATAATAAACTTGCATGCCATAATCCAGTGAGTTTCCCACCTAGGCCTTCAGTGATGTCCTGTGTCCAATGATGACCTCTGGAAATACCATCATTGATGTCACCACACGACCATGGCTGGAGAAATTGGGGGTTAAATCACCAAAAATGATTCCCGGGCGCGGCCACCGCCGCTGCTCACTGCTCCCCTCACCTCCCAGGGGGTGATCAAGGGTGATGGGTCAAATGCAGAGAATAATTCCGCCACACCTAGTGTGTGTGTGTGTGACAATCATTGCTACTTTAACTTCTAAATACTATACAGAAACACATTAACTGGGCATTGAAACACATCAACAGTGTGCAAAACTGGTTATTTTTACTTATGTGGTGCTGTCAAAATTAAAATTGCAAAAAAAACATATTAAACGTGAAAAAAATAAAGAAATAAAACATCCGAACTCACAATCTGCAGAACCCATTCCGACATGGTCTCACTGTTATTTACTATTTCTGGCGGGCGTTGTGGCGTCCTACTCTGTTCGGCGGTCCTTGAATGCACCGTGAGAACACATCCGTTTTGTATTCATCTGAGTAGGGGTCGGCAACCCAAAATGTTGAAAGAGCCATATCGCACCAAAAATACAAAAAAAGTAATCCGTTTGAAGCCGCGAAACATTACAAGACTTAAATAAGCTCACCTTTGTGCATTCACGCACAGTATAAAACGTTGGGTGGACAAAATGAAACAAAAGGGGGAGTGGCATAAAACAAGTCTTTCTGTGGCAGCGTCGGAGAAAGTTATACAAACCCCGTTTCCATATGAGTTGGGAAATGGTGTTAGATGTAAATATAAACGGAATATTTGCAAATCCTTTTCAAGCCATATTCAGTTGAATATGCTACAAAGACAACATATTTGATGTTTTTTGTGCAAATAATCATTAACTTTAGAATTTGATGGCAGCAACACGTGACAAAGAAGTTGGGAAAGGTGGCAATAAATACTGATAAAGTTGAGGAATGCTCATCAAACACTTATTTGGAACATCCCACAGGTGAACAGGCAAATTGGGAACAGGTGGGTGCCATGATTGGGTGTAAAAGTAGATTCCATGAAATGCTCAGTCATTCACAAACAAGGATGGGGCGAGGGTCACCACTTTGTCAACAAATGCCTGAGCAAATTGTTGAACAGTTTAAGAAAAACCTTTCTCAAGCAGCTATTGCAAGGAATTTAGGGATTTCACCATCTACGCTCCGAGAATGTGGAGAAATCACTGCACGTAAGCAGCTAAGCCTGTGACCTTCCATCCCTCAGGCTGTACTGCATCAACAAGCCACATCAGTGTGTAAAGGATATCACCACATGGGCTCAGGAACACTTCAGAAACCCACTGTCAGTTTAACTGAACCTTTCCCCCAAAAGTATATTATCTAAAGCAGTGGTCCCCAACCTTTTTGTACTTGCGGACCGGTCAACGCTTGAAAATTAGTCCCACGGACCGGGGGGGAGTAAAAAAAAATTTTAATTTTTTTTTTGTCATAAAGAAATGCAATCATGTGTGCTTACGGACTGTATCCCTGCAGACTGTATTGATTTATTTTGATATATAATGTATATATTGTGTTTTTTATGTTGATTTAATTTTATTTATTTATTTATTTATTTATTTTTATTTTTTTTCTTGCGGTACCAATTGGTCCGCGGCCCGGTGGTTGGGGACCACTGGTCTAAAGAACATAAAAGTTTTTTGTTTTTTTTTTACTTTTTGCCTGGTTATTGTGTTTTTGGTCACTTGATAGTCATTTTTGGATTGGCTTCAAAACGATGTAAGATTTGAATGCACCTGAGGCACATTGCGATTATGGGTGTGAGCCCAGGATGCAGAGAGAGAAGGCAACATGCAGGTGAGTGGGTGACACAGCAGAAACATTGTACAATGAACCAACCCTGCTTGGCATAAAGAGCTTGCAAATAAATCCTACTATATTACAACTCAAACTCGTTTTCATTGAGGGCCACATCGCAGTAAGTACTCCGTGTGTGTGCGCTGCCGAACATGCTCCTCTGCTCGTAAAAGCAGCAATGTCCCGACCTGACAACGACCTTCCAGAGACGGTATTGTACCGAAAATTATTCATTAGTATCGCGGGTACTATACTAACACCGGTATACTGTACAACCCTAATACAGACATACTGTAATAACTTGAAGTAAATAATGGAGATTAAAAACTAATTAAAACAATTTTTAAAAAATTACCTTTTTTATATTGGCATAGTATATATATATATTATTAATGTTGTAAATACACATCTTTATATATCTAGAAAGGGTGGTCCTAAAGAGGTAGGCATTTTTCTCAGGTCTCCAGAAGGTAAGAAATACAACAATTTGTGTGTGTGTGTGTGTGTGTGTTTGTGTGTGTGTGTGTGTGTGTGTGTGTGTGTGTGTGTGTGTGTGTGTGTGTGTGTGTGTGTGTGTGTGTGTGTGTGTGTGTGTGTGTGTGTGTGTGTGTGTGTGTGTGTGTGTGTGTGTGTGTGTGTGTTTCTTGTATTTCGACCCTTCTTGAGACATCAACAAGGAAAAGTAGCTTCCATATGAGGAGGTGTGAACAAGTTAGGACATAAATCATGGTCCCAATACAGAAAACCTTTGCATCTAATAGACAACCAAATACTAGAGTCCGTGAACATTGCTCCAAAGTCAGGATTTTTTTGTGGATTTAATGTGCATACAAAAGTAAACATTGACAGGTGCAAAGGCAGCAATATATGATAAAACAAGCTAAAGAAGGACTTCCCGAACAATTTCTCATATTCTTTCTGTTTCGGTAATATTGCAATATTTTCTCGTAAAATTATTACTTTTTTTAAAATGTAAAATTATAAATTTTTAATGCAATTTTTTTTACTTTTATCACAATATTGCCATTTTTTTTTGGTTGTCCTTGTAAAATAGGGACATTTTTCGAGTAAAATTATGACTTTTGTCATAATTTTTGCCAAGTAAAATTTTAAAGTTTCCTTATAAAATTGTGACTTTTGTCGAGTAAAATGACGACTCTTTTCATAAAATTGCCAAAATTTTAAGTCTTTTCTTGTAAAATTGCGACTGATATTGAGTAAAGTTACAACTTTTCTCATAATATCGCACAAATGTCAGTTTTTCTTGTAAAATTTTGACTTGCGTCGAGTAAAATTACGACTTTTATTATAACACTGCGGAAAATTCCAAGTTTTTCTTGTGAAATTGTGTATGTCTGTGTGTGTGTGTGTGTGTGTGCGTGTGTGTGTGTGTGTGTGTGTGTGTGTGTGTGTGTGTGTGTGTGTGTGTGTGTGTGTGTGTGTGTGTGTGTGTGTGTGTGTGTGTGTGTGTGTTCTTGTATTTCCAACCTTCTTGAGACATCAACAAGGAAAAGTATCTTCCATATGAGGAGGTGTGAACAAGTTAGGACATAAATCATGGTCCCGATACAGAAAACCATTGCATCTAATAGAGAGCCAAATACTAGAGTCCGTGAACATTGCTCCAAAGTCAGGATTTTTTTATGGATTTAATGTGCATACAAAAGTAAACATTGACAGGTGTAAAGGCAGCAATATATGATCAAACAAGCTAAAGAAGGACTTCCCGAACAATTTCTCATATTCTTTCTGTTTCGGTAACATTGCAATATTTTCTCGTAAAATTATTACTTTTTTTTAAATGTAAAATTATTAATTTTTAATGCAATTTTTTTTGGTTGTTCTTGTAAAATAGGGACATTTTTGGAGTAAAATTGGGACTTTTGTCATAATTTTTGCCAAGTAAAATTTTTAAGTTTCCTTATAAAATTGTGACTTTTGTCGAGTAAAATGACGACTCTTTTCATAAAATTGCCAACATTTTAAGTCTTTTCTTGTAAAATTGCGACTGATATTGAGTAAAGTTACAACTTTTCTCATAACATCGCACAAATGATCAGTTTTTCTTGTAAAATTTTTACTTGCGTCGAGTAAAATTACGACTTTTATTATAACACTGCGGAAAATTCCAAGTTTTTCTTGTGAAATCGTGTAGGTGTGTGTGTGTGTGTGTGTGTGTGTGTGTGTGTGTGTGTGTGTGTGTGTGTGTGTGTGTGTGTGTGTGTGTGTGTGCGCGTTCTTGTATTTTGACCCTTCTTGAGACACCAACAAGGAAAAGTAGCTTCCATATGAGGAGGTGTGAAAAAGTTATGACATAAATCATGGTCCCAATACAGAAAACCATTGCATCTAATAGACAGCCAAATACTAGAGTCCGTGAACATTGCTCCAAAGTCAGGATTTTTTGTTGATTTAATGTGCATACAAAAGTAAACATTGACAGGCGTAAAGGCAGCAATATATGATAAAACAACACAGCAGCTAAGCACATTACAAAAAAAATAAAAAAATACAGATCTCATTTGCACCCCTGGTGGTGAGCTCTATCAAAATGAGGGTGGTCCCAAAAAGGAAGGATTTTTCAAATTGACTGTGTGTCGGTTTTAATAGTGTTCCCCCTCTGGTCAACATATGAAATAACAAGTGTGTGTGTAAGAAATTGAAATTAATAAAACTACATATGTATATAGAGACATACTGTAATAACTTGAAGTAAAAAATGAAGATTAAAAACCAATTACAAACCAAAAAATAAAAAAATAAATTAAAACAATTAAAAAAAGCAGTCTTTTTCTCACAATGTGTCGACTTTTTTCTTATAAAATTGGGAACAATTTCTCATATTCTTTCTATTTCTGTAATATTGCAATATTTTCTCGTAAAATTATTACTTTTTTTTTAAATTATTACTTTTCAATGCAAAATGGCAAATTCTGTCTTTTATCACAATATTGCCATTTTTTTTTGTGTTGTCCTTGTAAAATAGGGATCATTTTGGAGTAAAATTATGACTTTTGTCCTAATTTTGCCAAGTAAAATTTTAAAGTTTCCTGATAAAATTGTGACTTTTGTCGAGTAAAATTACGACTGTCCTCATAAAATTAGCAAAATCTTAAGACTTTCCTCGTAAAAGTGCGACTGTTATTGAGTAAAATTACAACTTTTCTCACGTCGCACAAATGTTCCGTTTTTCTTGTAAAATTTTGACTTGCGTCGAGTAAAATTACGACATTTATTATAATACTGCCAAAATTCCAAGTTTTTCTTGTGAAATTATGTGTGTGCGTGTGTGTGTGCGTGTGTGTGTGTGTGTGTGTGTGTGTGTGTGTGTGTTCTTGTACTTCCACCCTTCTTGAGACACCAACAAGGAAAAGTACCTTCCATATGAGGAGGTGTGAACAAGTTATGACATAAATCATGGTCCCGATACGGTAAACCATTGCATCTAATAGAGAGCCAAATACCAGAGTCCGTGAACATTGCTCCAAAGTCAGGATTTTTTTTTGTTGTTCTTGTAAAATAGGGACATTTTTGTAGTAAAATTATGACTTTTGTCATCATTTTTGCCAAGTCAAATTTTAAAGGTTTCCTTATAAAATTGTGACTTTTGTCGAGTAAAATGACGACTCTTTTCATAAAATTGCCAACATTTTAAGCCTTTTCGTGTACAATTACGACTGTTATTGAGTAAAGTTACCGCTTTTATCATAATATTGCACAAATGTTCAGTTTTTCTTGTAAAATTTTGACTTGCGTCGAGTAAAATTATGACTTTTATCATAATACTGCCAACATTCTAAGTTTTTCTTGTAAAATTACAACTCATTTTTCACAACAAGCTTTTTTTTATACATGCATAGTATGTATATATTATTAATGTTGTAAATACACTTCTTTATATATCTAGAAAGAGTGGTCCTAAAGAGGGAGGCGCTTTTCGGAGGTCTCAAGAAGGTAACAAATACACGAATGTGTGTGTGTGTGTGTGTGTTTTCTTGTATTTCTACACTTCTTGAGACATCCACAAGGAAAAGTAGCTTCCATATGAGGAGGTGTGAACAACTTATGACATAAATCATGGTACCAATACAGAAAACCACTGTATCTAATAGAGAGCCAAATACTAGAGTCTGTGAACATTGCTCCAAAGTCAGGATTTTTCTGTTGATTTAATGTGCATACAAAAGTAAACATTGACAGGCACAAAAGGCAGCATTATATGATCAAACAAAACGGCAACTAAGCACATTACAAGAAAAACAAAAAATACAGATCTCATTTTGCACCCCTGGTGGTGAAATCTATCAAAATGAGGGCGGTCCCAAAAAGGAGGGATTTTTCAAATTGACTGTGTGTCGCTTTTAAAAGTGCTCCCCCTCTGGTCAACATATTAAATAACAAGTGTGTGTAAAAATTTTAAGTGCTCCCCCTCTGGCCAACATATGTAATAACAAGTAATGTGTAAGAAATTGAAATGCGCCCCCTTTGGCCAAAATGTATGAAAAATAAATAAATAAATAAGTACATAGAGACATACTGTAATAACTTGAAGTAAATAATGAAGATTAAAAACCAATTACGAACAAAAAATTTAAAAAAAATTAAAAAATAACTAAAAGCTTACCTTTTTGCATAGTATGTATATATTATTAATGTTGTAAATACACTTCTTTATATATCTGGAAAGGGTGGTCCTAAAGAGGTAGGCACTTTTCTCAGGTCTCAAGAAGGTAACAAATACAAAAGTGTGTGTGTGTGTGTGTGTGTGTGTGTGTGTGTGTGTGTGTGTGTGTGTGTGTGTGTGTGTGTGTGTGTGTGTGTGTGTGTGTGTGTGTGTGTGTGTGTGTGTGTGTGTGTGTGTGTGTGTGTGTGTGTGTGTGTGTGTGTGTGTGTGTGTGTGTGTGTGTGGCAGCATTCCAGTAATGGTAAGCCAGCAAGGGGTCTGGGTCTCACATCCCTCTTCAATCAAACACAAACATTCACGTCCGGCCAGGCTGGCCCGGGCTATCTTCCCCCTGCCTCCTTGGCCAGATGCACACACCCTTGTTGCCCCCCCCGCCCTCCTCCCACACACCCAACTGGGCTCCATTGCTTGCTTTTCCTTCCTTTCCCATCCCACTCCTCCTCCTCAGCACCCCTGTGCATCACATTGTCTCTTGGCTCTTCATCTGTCCCCACTTCCTCCTCCTCCTCCTTCCTAGACGCCCCCCTCAAGACCCTCCACTATCTCTCCTGGCGACGTGACTCTCAGCACGGACGTGGCAGCCGCTGCCAACAAACTGGGGCAGAAGAGGAGGACGAAAAACGTTACGTATGAGTATGACCAGGACCCTGGTTCATTTGGGGCCCCGAGCAAAGGTTTTATTTGGAGCCACCCCCTATTATCGTATTTTCCAGACCATAGGGCGCACCGGACTATAAGGCGCACTGCCGATGAATGCTCTATTTTACATCTTTTTCATATATAAGGCGCACTGGATGATAAGGCGCATTAAAGGAGTCACATTATTATTATGGCCATGGACGAAGTGCTGGCTGTCCAGAGTCGGGACCCGGGGTGGACCGCTCGCCTGTGCATCTGTTGGGGACATCCCTGCGATGCTGACCTGTCTCCACTCATAATGGTCTCCTGCTGGCCCCACTATGGACTGGACTCTCACTATTATGTTAGATCCACTATGGACTGGACTCTCACTATTATGTTAGATCCACTATGGACTGGACTCTCACTATTATGTTAGATCCACTATGGACTGGACTCTCACTATTATGTTAGATCCACTATGGACTGGACTCTCACTATTATGTTAGATCCACTATGGACTGGACTCTCACATTATTATGTTAGATCTACTATGGACTGGACTCTCACACTATTATGTTAGATCCACTATGGACTGGACTCTCACTATTATGTTAGATCCACTATGGACTGGACTCTCACACTATTATGTTAAATCCACTATTGACTGGACTCTCACACTATTATGTTAAATCCACTATGGACTGGACTCTCACAATATTATGTTAGATCCACTATGGACTGGACTCTCACACTATTATGTTAGATCCACTATGGACTGGACTCTCACACGATTATGTTAGATCCACTATGGACTGGACTCTCACACTATTATGTTAGATCCACTATGGACTGGACTCTCACACTATTATGTTAGATCCACTATGGACTGGACTCTCACACGATTATGTTAGATCCACTATGGACTGGACTCTCACACTATTATGTTAGATCCACTATGGACTGGACTCTCACACTATTATGTTAGATCCACTATGGACTGGACTCTCACACTATTATGTTAGATCCACTCTGGACTGGACTCTCACACTATTATGTTAAATCCACTATGGACTGGACTCTCACACTATTATGTTAAATCCACTATGGACTGGACTCTCACACTATTATGTTAAATCCACTATGGACTGGACTCTCACACGATTATGTTAGATCCACTATGGACTGGACTCTCACACTATTATGTTAGATCCACTATGGACTGGACTCTCACTATTATGTTAGATCCACTATGGACTGGACTCTCACACTATTATGTTAGATCCACTATGGACTGGACTCTCACACTATTATGTTAGATCCGCTATGGACTGGACTCTCACACTATTATGTTAGATCCACTATGGACTGGACTCTCACTATTATGTTAGATCCACTATGGACTGGACTCTCACACTATTATGTTAGATCCACTATGGACTGGACTCTCACACTACTATATTAGATCCACTATGGACTGGACTCTCACACTATTACGTTAGGTCTACTATGGACTGGACTCTCACACTATTATGTTAGATCCACTATGGACTGGACTCTCACACTATTATGTTAGATCCACTATGGACTGGACTCTCACACTATTATGTTAGATCCACTATGGACTGGACTCTCACACTATTATGTTAGATCCACTATGGACTGGACTCTCACACTATTATGTTAGATCCACTATGGACTGGACTCTCACACTATTATGTTAGATCCACTATGGACTGGACTTTCACAATATTATGTCAGACCCACTCGACGTCCATTGCATCCGGTCTCCCATTGTTGATTGTCATGTCATGTACGGATGTACTTTGTGGACGCCGTCTGCTGCTCCACACGCTGTAAGTCTTTGCTGTCGTCCAGCATTCTGTTTTTGTTGACTTTGTAGCCAGTTCAGTTTTAGTTTTGTTCTGCATAGCCTTCCCTAAGCCTTTTGTTTATTTTTGGTTTAAGCATTAGACACCTTTTTACCTGCACACTGCCTCCCGCATCATGTGATCACGACAAACCATGTTCCCGACATCTACAAAGCAATTAGCTACCTGCTGCCACCTACTGATATGGAAGAGTACGGCAAGCACAACCAAAATTATTCCGTACATTAGGCGCACCGGGTTATAAGGCGCACTGTCGAGTTTTGAGAGATTTTTTTTTTTTTTTTTAAGTGCGCCTTATAGTCCGAAAAATACGGTATGTTGCGCTGAAATAAAAGTAAGTTAATAATAAATATGTTCCTAGACTAAATCGTCAAATAAAATAATTTGCAATATAAAATGTTGGTGTTGTTTACTTGAGTCATATTGCAGTCCACACCTATTTCTTATGTTTGACTGCCATCTACTGGTCAGACTTATCCTTTCACCCCGTACCAGATAAAATTGCTCCGAGGTGGGTAAGCACAACCAAAATTATTCCGTACATTAGGCGCACTGACGAGTTTTGAGAGGGAAAAAAATGATTTTAAGTGCGCCTTATAGTCCGAAAAATACGGTATGTTGCGCTAAAATAAAATAAATTTATAATAAATATGTTCCTTGACTAAACTGTCGAATAAAATAATTTGCAATATAAAATGTTGGTGTTGTTTACTTGCAGTCCACACCCATTTCTTATGTTTGACTGCCATCTACTGGTCACACTTATCCTTTCACCGTGTACCAAATAAAATTGCTCTGAGGTGGGTAAGCACAACCAGAATTATTCCTTACATTAGGCGCACCGGGTTATAAGGCGCGAGAAGACAAAATGATTTTAAGTGCGCTTTATAGTCCGAAAAATACGGTATGTTGCCCTAAAATAAAATAAGTTAATAATAAATATATATTATATTTCTTGACTAAACCGTCAAATAAAAGAATTTGCAATATAAAATATCGGTGTTGTTTACTTGAGTCATCCTGCAGTCCACACCTCTCTCTTATGTTTGACTGCCATCTACTGGTCACACTTATCCTTTCACCATGTACCAAATAAAATTGCTTCGAGGTCGGTAAGCACAACCAAAATTATTCCGTACATTAGGCGCACCGGGTTATAAGGCGCACTGTCGAGTTTTGAGAGAGAAAAAAAGATTTTAAGTGCGCCTTATAGTCCGAAAAATGCGGTATGTTGTGCTAATAAAATAAGTTAATAATAATTATGTTCCTTGACTAAATCGTCAAATAAAATAATTTGCAAAATAAAATGTTGGTGTTGTTTACTTGAGTCATATTGCAGTCCACACCTATCTCTTATGTTTGACTGCCATCTACCGGCCACACTTATCCTTTCACCATGTACCAAATAAAATTGTTTCGAGGTCGGCAAGCACAACCAAAATTATTCCGTACGTTAGGCGCACCGGGTTATAAGGCGCGAGAAGATAAAAGGATTTTAAGTGTAACTTATAGTCCGAAAAATACGATATGTTGCGCTCAAATAAAATAAGTTAACAATAAATATGTTCCTTGACTAAACCGTCAAATAAAATAATTTGCAATATAAAATGTTGGTGTTGTTTACTTTAGTCATATTGCAGTCTACACCTATCTCTTATGTGTGACTGCCATCTACTAACACTATCATTACACCATGTACCAAATAAAATTGCTTCGAGGTGGGTAAGCTCAACCAGAATTATTCCGTACATTAGGCGCACCGGGTTATAAGGTGCACTGTCGAGTTTTGAGAAGATAAAAGGATTTTAAGTGCGCCTTATAGTCCGAAAAATACGGTATGTTGCGCTAAAATAAAATAAGTTAATAATAATTATGTTTGTTGACTAAACCGTCAAATAAAATAATTTGCAATATAAAATGTCGGTGTTGTTTACTTGAGTCATATTGTAGTCTACACGTATCTCTTATGTTTGACTGCCATCTACTGGTCACACTTATCCTTTTACCATGTACCAAAAAAAATTGCTTCGAGGTCGGCAAGCACAACCAAAATGATTCCGTACATTAGGCGCACCGGGTTATAAGGCGCACTGTCGAGTTTTGAGAAAATAAAAGGATTTTAAGTGCGCCTTATAGTCGGAAAAATACGGTATGTTGCGCTAAAATAAAATAAGTTAATAATAATTATGTTTCTTGACTAAACCATCAAATAAAATAATTTGCAATATAAAATGTCGGTGTTGTTTACTTGAGTCATATTGTAGTCTACACGTATCTCTTATATTTGACTGCCATCTACTGGTCACACTTATCCTTTTACCATGTACCAAAAAAAATTGCTTCGAGGTCGGCAAGCACAACCAAAATGATTCCGTACATTAGGCGCACCGGGTTATAAGGCGCACTGTCGAGTTTTGAGAAAATAAAAGGATTTTAAGTGCGCCTTATAGTCGGAAAAATACGGTATGTTGCGCTAAAATAAAATAAGTTAATAATAATTATGTTTCTTGACTAAACCATCAAATAAAATAATTTGCAATATAAAATGTCGGTGTTGTTTACTTGAGTCATATTGTAGTCTACACGTATCTCTTATATTTGACTGCCATCTACTGGTCACACTTATCCTTTTACCATGTACCAAAAAAAATTGCTTCGAGGTCGGCAAGCACAACCAAAATGATTCCGTACATTAGGTGCACCTATTGAAAGAAAGACTCCTAAAGTATTTTGTATTAACTGTATTCCTGTTGAAAATATGACATATACTGTACATACAGTACATCTGCACGCTTCTCCTTAATGTGCTTGTTTCCCCAGTTGATTGTCTCCACTTGATAGCAGCAATAATATTTATAGCAGATGGGGGCATTGTGCTCATGACTCAGCACAAAAACACTTGCGAGTGTGAGATCGTGGGAATGGGAGAGGAGCCTGGGAGGGATGAAAGGTTGCAGCTGGTACAGGAAGTGGAAGATGCCAGTGGAGGGCAGAGAGAGGGATGTTGGAGGTCCACGCCTGCAGTTTAGCAGCAGTTATCGCCAGGCTTGAGGATGGAGGGAGGACATGCAGGACCTCTCTTAATGTTTACATACCATCCAAACAGCGGACTATCCACTGAGGCTAATGAGGTCCTAATCTACACACAAATGTCATTATTATAAACTTGTCAGTCCCATATGTTCAAAGACTGCCTTTTCCACATTTACCAGGTATGATACCCATGTCAGTTTATTACTTCTATAAGCTATTTTATTGAATACCAAACGTGCATTTATGTACACTACATCACTGGTCCCCAACCTTTTTGTAGCTGCGGACCGGTGAACGCTTGAAAATTTGTCCACGGACCGGGGGGAGGGTGGGAGGGGTTTATTTATTTTTTTTTTTTTTTTTTTTTTTTTTTTTTTTAAATAAATACAATCATGTGTGCTTACGGACTGTATCCCTGCAGACTGTATTGATCTATATTGATATATAATGTATATATTGTGATTTTTATGTTGATTTAATAAAAAAAAACAAAATAAACAAAAAAAACAAAAAAACATTTTTTATTTTTTTTATTTTTTTTTTAAATAAATAAATAAATACAATCATGTGTGCTTACGGACTGTATCCCTGCAGACTGTATTGATCTATATTGATATATAATGTATATATTGTGATTTTTATGTTGATTTCATTAAAAAAAAAAAAAAAAAAAAAAAAAAAAATTTTTTTTTTTTTTTTAAATTTCTTGTGCGGCCTGGTACCAATCGGTCCGCGGCCCGGTGGTTGGGGACCACTGCACTACATGGCAATATGTGAGCTCGTTTGGTACATTTGGTTAACAAGCTTGATTATCCATCCTGACCAACCACACCCTTACCCGCTGGACTGAATCCCCGGGTAGGTGGGTAACGAGTCGTATGATTACCACCATTAACTTATACTAGCGTCAATGTGGGGAGTAACCCAATATATGGCACTGAGGTAGGAACCAAACGCCAGGAATAATTCACTAGGAGCGACCCCCACCAATACTTGTCCCTCACCCTCAATAACCGTTGGCATTAAGGTATTGTCGGTTGGTCGGTTCTTAGTGCCAAGAAAATGATCAATTTAACGAGGTGTCGACTACTTGGTAGAATTTACTCATTGCCGTTGTGTTGAGTCTTAAATCTCCCATCACAACCATCAGTAGTCACAGTGAGTTTCCCACCTAGGCCTTCAGTGATGTCCGGTCTGGTTGACAGTAGCCTATCTAGGTAGCCTGATGTTAAACAGACTGTGATTGGATACTCAATTGTCATTGCAAAGTGAGTATCCAATCACAGTCTGGTTAACATCAGGCTACCTAGATAGGCTACTGTGATTGGATACTCACTGTGATTGGATACTCACTAGCCTATCTAGGTAGCCTGATGTTAAACAGACTGTGATTGGATACTCAATTGTCATTGCAAAGTGAGTATCCAATCACAGTCTGGTTAACATCAGGCTACCTAGATAGGCTACTGTCAACAACTTGTGATCTGATTGGCTATCGCAATCACAAGTTGAAATTCAGCAGGAAGCAGGAAGTGTTGGGCTGTGATTGGATACTCACTTTGCAATGACAATTGATTGCGATAGCCAATCAGATCCCAAGTGGTTGACAGTAGCCTATCTAGGTAGCCTGATGTTAAACAGACTGTGATTGGACACTCAATTGTCATTGCAAAGTGAGTATCCAATCACAGTCTGGTTAACATCAGGCTACCTAGATAGGCTACTGTCAACCACTTGGGATCTGATTGGCTATCGCAACCGTCTATCAACTGTATGTGTTCTCAAATTCATCCGCTAACGGTCCCGAGTGAGTATCCAATCACGTTCAAGGTGAGGCCAGCTAGAAGGTCTTACTGACAACAACTCCTGATCTGATTGGCTATGGCAATTGTCTATCAACTGTATGTGCCCGTTCACTTACAGTGCACACACATTGAATTCTGATTGGATACAAACTAAAAGTAAGAACAACAGCACCAGAAGGAGCATAATATGACATGAAGAGAATATAAATACTTTTATATATTTAGGGAGAGTAAAGTTTAAAAAAAAAATGTTATCTTTAATTATGATGATGATTTCTGACGGCACACCACTGTCACATAATAATACTTTTTCTATGCAACAAGCACATTTTTGTTTTCAAATCAACACCTACATTGGAGTTTATGTCTATTTGCAACTATTGTTTTTCCTTTGAAACATGATTTAGATGTTGATCCGGTAGAATTTGACACCTCTGACTAGGGTTGCAAAATTCCGGGAATATTCAAAGTTGGAAACTTTCCACGTGAATTAACGGGAATTAATGGGAATAAACATTGAATGCAACATGCTAGATCTTGCAGCATGATTATTAGCTAAAACAACCTGATTTCATGCAAATTCAGTATAATTTCAACCCTGCACTGTGCATTCCTCCATCACATGCACAGATAATTGCCAGCATGCTACACACTACAGCAGGGCTATTGAGGCCACACTAGTATTTGAGCCCAAGGACTTCATCCAGTCGGGTAAGTGTTGATGGGGTAAATATATTTGCTCTATGGTATTTAAGTGTAATAGAGGTTGCTTGTTACTGTATGACTGTAGACTACTCCAGCAGACTTCCACTCAAGCTAGCTAGCTGTTCCTGTACTTGTTCAATGATTTTGGGGCCAATATCTCTAACTAGCTAGGTTTATGTACCACCACAGTCTCATAATGAACCCAAAATACTTCTCCGTTAGCCGTGATGCTAATTTTCTCTATGTTAAATCCCATTCATTTATGCTAACAACGTTAGCGATCCGAATTGACCTTTTTTGTGATGTGTAAAGTTCAACTAAATCAAAATGTGTAGTTTCCTCTGCCTTCTGTTCTGCTAGCCATTCTGTTGTCATACAAGAATGTAGCTTATAGTTTGATTTAGCATGCAGATTGACTGTTCATTTATTCATCTAGCCTATTTCTATTCATTTGTCCATCAGTAACATATTTTTAAAGACTACTCCAATTGTTTAGCTGACTATTTATATCTGTGTGTGGCATTGCATTAGTCTTTTACAAGAATCAATCAATACAAACAGAATAAAGCCACGTACACCATCTGACGTGTGGAGACATTTCACCCCAACTAATGTAGGCGGAAAGGCGGTGTACATTTGCAAAAACTGTGCAAAGAGCTACGTCAGAAATGCCACAAAGATCATTATTGTCATTCACCATTAATTCCCATATGTTCCCCATTAATTCCCATATATTCCCCATTAATTCCCATATATTACCATTAATTTCCATATATTACCATTAATTCCCATATAGTCCCCATTAATTCCCATATATTCCCATATATTCCCATTAATTCCCATATATTCCCATTAATTCCCATATATTCCCATTAATTCCCATTAATTCCCATATATTCCCATTAATTCCCATATATTCCCCATTAATTCTCATATATTCCCATATATTCCCCATTAATTCCCATGTATTCCCCATTAATTCACATATATTCCCATTAATTACCATATATTCCCCATTAATTCCCATATATTCCCCATTAATTCCCATATATTCCCCATTAATTCCCGTATATTACCCATTAATTCCCATATATTCCCCATTAATTCCCATATATTCCCCATTAATTTCCATATATTACCATTAATTCCCATATAGTCCCCATTAATTCCCATATATTCCCATATATTCCTATTAATTCCCATATATTCCCCATTAATTCCCATTAATTCCCATATATTCCCATTAATTCCCACATATTCCCCATTAATTCCCATATATTCCCATATATTCCCATTAATTCCCATATATTCCCCATTAATTCCCATATATTCCCATTAATTTCCATATATTCCCCATTAATTCCCATATATTCCCATTAATTCCCATATATTCCCATTAATTCCCATTAATTCCCATATATTCCCATTAATTCCCATATATTCCCCATTAATTCCCATATATTCCCATATATTCCCCATTAATTCCCATTAATTCCCATATAGTCCCCATTAATTCCCATATATTCCCATTAATTCCCATATATTCCCCATTAATTCCCATTAATTCCCATATATTCCCATTAATTCCCATATATTCCCCATTAATTCCCATATATTCCCATATATTCCCATTAATTCCCATATATTCCCCATTAATTCCCATATATTCCCCATTAATTCCCATATATTCCCATTAATTTCCATATATTCCCCATTAATTCCCATATATTCCCATTAATTCCCATATATTCCCTTTAATTCCCATTAATTCCCATACATTCCCATTAATTCCCATATATTCCCATTAATTCCCATATATTCCCATTAATTCCCATTAATTCCCATATATTCCCATTAATTCCCATATATTCCCCATTAATTCCCATATATTCCCATATATTCCCCATTAATTCCCATATATTCCCCATTAATTCCCATATATTCCCCATTAATTCCCATATATTCCCATATATTCCCATATAATCCCCATTAATTCCCATATATTCCCCATTAATTCCCATATATTACCCATTAATTCCCATATATTACCCATTAATTCCCATATATTCCCCATTAATTCCCATATATTCCCCATTAATTTCCATATATTACCATTAATTCCCATATAGTCCCCATTAATTCCCATATATTCCCATGTATTCCCATCAATTCCCATATATTCCCCATTAATTCCCATTAATTCCCATATATTCCCATTAATTCCCATATATTCCCCATTAATTCCCATATATTCCCATATATTCCCATTAATACCCATATATTCCCCATTAATTCCCATATATTCCCCATTAATTCCCATATATTCCCATTAATTTCCATATATTCCCCATTAATTCCCATATATTCCCATTAATTCCCATATATGCCCCATTAATTCCCATATATTCCCATATATTCCCATTAATTCCCATGGACGGTGTCCAACTTTGAATAATCAAAAAATGGTCAATATTTCCAAACTTCCCGAGATTAACTTCCTGTGGTAAATTTCAGGAAATTTACCGGAAACTTTCCACCCCTTTGCAACCCTACCTCTGACCAAGAGAAGGTAAGAACACAAAATAATCTGCCTTTTCAAAATATGAAAATGCTCAGTTTTAATTGACACTATCAAAGAGGTATTTTTTGGAATATGTTTAATATGCTATTTGTAGTTTTCAGTGATGTATAACTGCATTTGGAGCTGGTTCCAATATTTGACTTTGATGGAGGTATAAAGTATTAGTAAAAATATATTTATTTACTGAAATCAAACTACACTGTGTAGTCTAATGCAGGGGTTGGCAACCCAACATGTTGAAAGAGCCATATTGGACCAAAAATACAAAAAACAAATCTGCCTGGAGCCGCAAAATGTTAAAAGCCTTCTATAAGTGTTATAATGAAGACAACACATTAAGTAAGTGTCTCAAAGGGTGAGATAACTCTTGGAAATGACTGGCTTAAAACTGCCAAATGTATAGAAAGGACAGGCTGTCTTCTTCTAATGGATTTATTACTATCTTTGCAAGCTGGGTAACGTTTGCTGTGGTCTGGAACAACATGGCACACAATCAGAAATGCAGCCAATATTACATACAGATAATGTGTCATGAGACATGCAAATATCAATTAAACACACAGAGGACATAAGTAAAGAAACATTTAATAAACTCAAATATTCCTAGAAACGAGGCATAATGATGCAATATGTACACACAGCTAGCCTAAATAGCATGCTAGCATGGATTATTAGCACTCCACACAAGTCAATAACGTCAACAAAGCTCACCGTTGTGCATTCACGCACAGCATAAAAGGTGTGGTGGACAAAATGAGACAAAGAAGGAGTGGCATAAAACGTGTCTTTCTGTGGCAGCGTCGGAGAAAGTTGTGCATGTAAACAAACGACGGTGAGTTCAAGGACCGTCAAAGTTAG
>NC_084740.1:3969913-3977413 GCF_033978785.1 Entelurus aequoreus
AAACACTCTAACATCAAATCTGCCTAGTGAGAAGAATGATCTTATCAGACAGAAAATAAGCAAATATCACCCTTATTTGACATATTTCATCTTACTTAGGTTTCACTTTTTGCAGTGTAGGTCCGTAAAGTGTTTTGCTTTAAAAATGAATACAATTCTAAAATAAAGAAGAAGCCCATGCAGGAATGCGACTATTGAGGTCGTGTGTTCCCTTTTTGTGGTTCCCGTTAAAAACTGTGCCATAGAATTCTGGACTGACTGTACTGTAGGCGTGAAAGTGCTTTGTAACCCGGCCCAGTGTGAAGTACATTACAGTCGTCTAGACCTGACCAAATAAAAGCGTCCATGTATGACCAGATATTTTCTTTTAAATGGAATCATTGGTAAAAACCGAAGGTGATTAAAACTTGGTTTAACAAATCCATAGTTTTTTTGGTTCAATTTAAAGTCATTGTCTGGCTGCGGGATGTACAAAGTTCTCGGGAAGGCCCAAAGCTAACAGAAGATTGGTGTGACAACTTTAGTTTTCATCTCATTGAGCTTCAAACTATTAACTATTAACTAGATCCACTATGGACTGGACTCCCACACTATTATGTTAGATCCACTATGGACTGGACTCTCACACTATTATGTTAGATCCACTATGGACTGGACTCTCACACTATTATGTTAGATCCACTATGGACTGGACTCTCTCACTATTATGTTAGATCCACTATGGACTGGACTCTCACACTATTATGTTAGATCCACTATGGACTGGACTCTCACACTATTATGTTAGATCCACTATGGACTGGACTCTCACACTATTATGTTAGATCCACTATGGCCAGGACTCTCACACTATTATGTTAGATCCACTATGGCCAGGACTCTCACACTATTATGTTAGATCCACTATGGACTGGACTCTCACACTATTATGTTAGATCCACTATGGACTGGACTCTCACACTATTATGTTAGATCCACTATGGACTGGACTCTCACACTATTATGTTAGATCCACTATGGACTGGACTCTCACACTATTATGTTAGATCCACTATGGACTGGACTCTCACACTATTGTCTTAGATCCACTATGGACTGGACTCTAAATAAATAAGCCCCTGACTGGAAGGATAGACAGAAGATCAACAATACTACCAAACACTGGACATGTAAATACACGGTTAATGCTGTACCGCCTGGAAAAGCCTAGCAATGCTGTTGCTAACGACACTATTGAAGCTAACTTAGCAACGGGACCTCGACAGAGCTATGCTAAAAACATTAGCTATCCACCTATGCCAGCCCTCATCTGCTCATCAACACCCGTGCTCACCTGCGTTCCAGTGATCGATGGAAGGACAAAGGACTTCACCCGATCATCCGTGCGGTCGGCGGCTAGCATCGGACAGCGCGTCTGCTATCCAAGTCAAAGTCCTCCTGGTTGTGTTGCTGCAGCCAGCCGCTAATACACCGATCTCACCTACAACTTTCTTCTTTGCAGTCTCCATTGTTCATTAAACAAATTGCAAAAGATTCACCAACACAGATGTCCAGAATACTGTGGAATTTTGAGATGAAAACAGAGCTTTTTGTATTGAATTCAATGGTGTACCAATACTTCCGTTTCAACCATCGACGTCACGCGCATACGTCATCATACATAGACGTTTTCAACCGGAAGTTTAGCGGGAAATTTAAAATGTCACTTTATAAGTTAACCCGGCCGTATTGGCATGTGTTGCAATGTTAAGATTTCATCATTGATATATAAACTATCAGACTGCGTGGTCGCTAGTAGTGGCTTTCAGTAGGCCTTTAACAGGTACGATCTTAACCACTCCTGGGGCCGTACTTATCAAGCTTCTCAGAATTACTCCTAAGAAGTCTGCTAAGAGTTGACTTAAGAGTAAATAAATTCTTGGCTGAAAGCTGCACTTAAAAGTTAGTTATCAAGCGTCTTACTCACACTTTCAGCGAAGTGTAGGACTGAATCTTAAGTGTCACACTCAGAGCTGAATTACGACATTACTATGTGCCGTAAACGCAATTTTAGGTGACGTCATTTCTGTGTCCATAGAAATGACCAATCACGGAAGGGAATCCGTTGTCTAAGAATAAAGAAATATCTTGGAAATATTTAAGTGGACAATGGGAGTGTATATTTTGACAATAAACTACAAAATAATACAAAACAAACTAGTCCCCGCCGGCACTCACGCTACCGCTCCCTCTCTTCTCTCGCCCACACACTCACTGACGTCACTCACCTCACGGCCACACACATACGCTACTGTCATAACATTTTCTTTCCAATTCATTAATTAGGCAACTAATATGAAACTGGTGTGGGTGGCTCTATATATACTAGCCCACTGCAGACACATGCAGAAATCAACAAGGAATCGAAAAGTATTAAATCTGTGACAAAAATAATATCCGCTCTGTCTAAACGATACCGTTTGATCAGCTGCTCGTCATCAAACAAAAACAAAACATTGTTCCGTTCCCTGAACGTTGGCGCACGTCTCTCTCGCCTCAGTGCCATCCCCTGCTGGCAACTCCTAACCACTTAAGACACCTCTGAAGGTCTCTTAAATATCGTGGAGAGTAGGAGTGATTCTTAGACTTAAGAACGTTGATAAAAAGCTTCTATTCTTAAGTTTGAGAGTAGGACTAAATTTCGCAAATTCTCAGGACTTAAGTGTAAAATGTCACTCTAAGAAGCTTGATAAGTACGGCCCCAGGGCTCCAGTCCACCCCCGGACACTCACACAGTATTGCAGTCAATAATAACAATAAGATAATAAGTGTGATCAACTGTAAAAAGTACTAATGGCTGAACCACCAGAATCAGTCATTAAAAGCAGGTCATAAAAAACCCTTAAAGGTGCAGACTCGGTGCTGTAGAAGACTTTGTAACCCGACTGGAAAGTCTCTAGAATGCCACTGGCGTCTAAAAAAGGCTGTGTGTGTGGAATTACCCTCTTCTCCAAAATCTTCCATTTGAATGGGACTTTTGAAATTGGTCGGTAACTTGAAAAGATAGTAGAGACAAGACTAGTCTTTTTCAGCAACGGTTCAACAGCTGCGGGGTTTTTTTACAGAAACACCTTGGATAGCTTTTGACTACAGTGTGTCCTTCACAATAAGGTCAATAGTCACCCATACCTTCTTAAAATATATACAGTAGGTGGGACTGGGTCAGTGGGTGTTTGAGTTTCCTAATTAATGCAATGAGAGACGTCTGTAATACAAGTTCAAACTTTTAAAAAACATTTATTTGATGGAGCAAGATTAAAAGCTAGGGGTGATATGTTGGCTCGGGCAGTAGAACTCATGTTGGTAAAAAGAACACAAGGATTATCAATAGGGATGTCCGATAGTATCGGACTGCCGATATTATCGGCCGATAGATGCTTTAAAATCTAATATCGGAAATTATCTGTATCGGTTTTTTATAATCGCACACTAATTGACTGAAAGAGCACGCACTTGGCGCGATGATGTCATGTTATCCATGGAAAAATGCATTTTTAGACTATATGATTTGCCTGAGCGGCTAGGAGACCCCGAGAGTAACAAGATGTTGCCTTGTTGCCTTTCCATTAAGAACAATAAATGAGTTTTTAGTATAAGTTTGCTGGTTTCAAGAAATGTCATGCCGAGCGCATATCATTATGTCAAGATAATGGCACTAGCATTTACTTCATTTAAGAATATTTTTCAACATATTGAGCAAAAAGGTCTCTTTTTTTTTCTACCAAGAAAAGTGCACTTGTTATTAGTGAGAATATACTTATTTTAATCCAATCCAATCCAATCCACTTTATTTATATAGCACATTTACACAACAAGAATGTTTCCAACGTGCTGCACAGCCATGTTAAAAACAATATTAAAAACAATATTAAAAACGATATTAAAAACAATTTTAAAAACAATATTATGCAACACCAATGACTGAATAAAAACAAAGAATAAATGAATAGAAAACCAATACAGAGACAATATAAAAAAATAAATATGATTAAAAACGATTTTAAAGGGTAAAACCAATTAAAACAGTAAAATAGACATCAAAATGTATAACCCTAACACTTATTTGAAGGTGTTTTGGGGTTCATTGAGGTTAGCTCATTTTACTTGTTTTAGAAAGTCTTGACAAGCCGAATTTTCTTGTTCTATTGGCAGATAATTTTGCTTAGTTCACATGAAATACCCCTCATTTTTGTATTTTTTTCCCTTGTTTTTGAACACTGACTTTTTGCATTGTAGGCCTTCAGTGATGTCCTACTAAGTCCGACTTCACTTCTCCAAATAGGGTAATTGATGTCACCACATGGACACGACTGGAGATACTACACAGAAACACACTCGCTTTACTTTGAGTTCCTCCCGGATGGCAGAGCTTCTTACCCTATCTCTAAGGCAGAGACCCGCCACCCGCCGGAGGAAACTCATTTACCCGTGATCTTGTCCTTTCGGTCATAACCCAAAGCTCATGACCATAGGTGAGGATGGGAACGTAGATCGACCGGTAAATTGAGAGCTTTGCCTTCCGGCTCAGCTCCTTCTTCACCACAACAGATCGATACAGGGTCCGGATTACTGAAGACGCCGCCTGTCCATCTCACCATCCACTCGTGAACAAGACTCCGAGGTACTTGAACTCCTCCACTTGGGGTAAGATCTCCTCCCCAACCCGTAGATGGCACTCCACCCTTTTCCGGGCGAGAACCATGGACTCTGACTTGGAGGTGCTGATTCTCAGAGAACATGAATACTTTTACATATTTAGGTCAAGTAAATTTTAATTATTTTATCTTTAATTATGATTTGTGGTTATGTTAGGCCAGCAGAGAAGGTCTTGCTGGTGCTGACCGTCCACCACTGGGTCCGAGTAGCCTTCACATTCGAGCTCAGGTGAACCGAACCGCACCAAAGTTCACTTACAAGCCGAGCCTTGAGCTATTGACTCCTCAAGAGTGTGCTAGTTTCAGTTCTGCTAATTAGCCCAAGACAATTCTGCACTACATGTTCCCTCGGCCTCGGTGCTCAGCTGTGTTCTCTTAGAACGTCAAAAGTCCATCCAGCAGGAAGCCAAAGGAGTCCGAGCATCATCAAGGGAGTAACTCTGGGCAATCAAAGCAGTGGATTGCAGAAGGAGAGCGTTCCACGTGTGGGTGAGGAACATGTGCGTTCTCATGCTGTCTTTGGTTTTCCAGCTGCACGGGCCACACCTTGCAAGGAGGACAGGGCGCGAGGGACCGGACTGGACGCGTAACGAGAAGGGAGCGGTGGATGGGGAGCGACTGAACTGAATTGAACCGGGCACAATGTGCTCGCAGGCAGCTGTTTTCCATTGAACGGGAGTGTAGGCTGGCTGGACGTGCCAGGACACACAACACGGAGAGCTCACAATGGCCACTTTTATAGTCCGCTGCCTCCCTTATTTTTTGGACTCCTTTCTTTTTTTACGATGATCTCCTGTCACTCACACCTGAAAAAACTGCTGAAAATGCTATGACGCCAGGTCAGTAGCGGTCATATGTTGCAAAATATGAAGGTGGGTTTAAAATGTACATTGCAACCTCAGTAGAAGTCCCGTCTTTCAAACTCATTTGCATACTCTAGCCTTTAAATAGACCCCCCTTTTAGACCAGTTGATCTGCTATCTCTCTTTTCTGCTCTGCCCGTCCACTCCTGCGAGGAAAGGTTATTAGGTGACCACAGATGATGCGCTAGCTGTTCAAAGTGGGGACCTGGGGTGGACCACTCATCTGTGCATCAGTTGGGGACGTCTCTGTGCTGCTGACCTGTCTCCACTCAAGATGATCTCCTGCTGGCCCCACTATGGACTGGACTCTCACTATTATGTTAGATCCACTATGGACTGGACTCTCACTATTATGTTAGATCCACTATGGACTGGACTCTCACTATTATGTTAGATCCACTATGGACTGGACTCTCACACTATTATGTTAGATCCACTATGGACTGGACTCTCACACTACTATGTTAGATCCACTATGGACTGGACTCTCACTATTATGTTAGATCCACTATGGACTGGACTCTCACACTATTATGTTAGATCCACTATGGACTGGACTCTCACACTATTATGTTAGATCCACTATGGACTGGACTCTCACTATTATGTTAGATCCACTATGGACTGGACTCTCACTATTATGTTAGATCCACTATGGACTGGACTCTCACACTATTATGTTAGATCCACTATGGACTGGACTCTCACACTATTATGTTAGATCCACTATGGACTGGACTCTCACACTATTATGTTAGATCCACTATGGACTGGACTCTCACTATTATGTTAGATCCACTATGGACTGGACTCTCACACTATTATGTTAGATCCACTATGGACTGGACTCTCACTATTATGTTAGATCCACTATGGACTGGACTCTCACACTATTATGTTAGATCCACTATTAATTAATTTTGGCCAAAAGGGGGCACATTTCAATTTCTTACACACACTTGTTATTTCATATGTTGACCAGAGGGGGAGCACTTTAAAAAGCGACACACAGTCAATGTGAACAATCCCTCCTTTTTGGGCCCACCCTCATGTTGATGGATGTCACCACCAAATGAGACATTGTCTATTAGATGCAATGTTATTCATGTATGTCATCACTTGTTCACACCTCCTCATATGGAAGATACTTTTCCTCCTTCATGTCTCAAGAAGGGTGGAAACACACACACACACACACACACACACACACACACTCATAGCTTCATTGCCTCCTGACATTAGCAAGTAGAGTGAGGACACCAGGCACCCTTTTGACCTTTGACATTTAATGGCCACTGCCCCACTTTGACTGGTGTGTGCTAAAGTTACCCGCTGGTGTGTCTACACCACACCTGACCTGGGAGGATTAACCTTTTCAATGTGGCCCGCCGGACATTCCCAGATCATTTATTTACATGTTTAAGATGTAAAGTGGAGCTGCCATGATGATGTTTTATAATGACCTTCAACTACACTAACTATTTACATGTTTTATAATGACCTTCAACTATACTAACTATTTACATGTTTTATAATGACCTTCAACTATACTAACTATTTACATGTTTTACAATGACCTTCAACTATACTAACTATTTACATGTTTTATAATGACCTTCAACTATACTAACTATTTACATGTTTTATAATGACCTTCAACTATACTAACTATTTACATGTTTTATAATGACCTTCAACTATACTATTTACATGTTTTATAATGACCTTCAACTATACTAACTATTTACATGTTTTATAATGACCTTCAACTATACTAACTATTTACATGTTTTATAATGACCTTCAACTATACTAACTATTTACATGTTTTATAATGACCTTCAACTATACTAACTATTTACATGTTTTATAATGACCTTCAACTATACTAACTATTTACATGTTTTATAATGACCTTCAACTATACTAACTATTTACATGTT